>NC_061112.1:6470887-6769758 GCF_002878395.1 Capsicum annuum | reverse complement strand
TCTTCTGATTCATTATCATCATCTTATACTTCATTATCAACTTCATATTCTTCTTGTTAACCATTATTGTTGTTGTTGTTGTTACCCCAACTGCTGCTCTTTGACCAAATTCTTATGTCAAATTTTATTTCGTAAATCACTTTCAACTTTGGAATTTACTTGAGAGGAGACTTTGGTAAGTCAGATTATGATTTTTAGTTGAATCTGGGTAACTGCTAGTGTGTTGTTTTTTCAACAATAGTTTGCACGCGAACATGAATGAAATACAAGAGCAATCTGTTTAAACAGATCCATTATCTGCGGCACTAGATAAATGTTCTGTTGGAACAGTAGACTCATGTTGGATTCATGTTTAAGGGTTCTAGGTGCCCGTAATATGATTATGAATCAAATAGATGGGTATTCTGTTGCACCAGATTAGTAATCTATTTCAATAGATAAATAATTTGTTTCATCAGATTACTAATATGTTTCGAACAACAAAATACAGCTCCTGTCACACACAAAACCTAACAGATAACTCATATGTTCTTACTATTGATACTGGAATCAAATTATTCCTTAATTATAGACATGTCATTCATTAAGAAATAGAAATAGATAGCACGAAAATTAAATAAGAAATAAAAAGTCAAGTGCATCAAACATAATTTTTTATAAAACAAACAAAAAAAAACATAGGTAACAGAAAAAAAAAGTTTAATTATTATTATCATCATTATTATTTGTATTATTATTATTATTATTATCATCATCATTATTATTCATTAAACAGATCGATCACTCTGAGTTAAAATGTGTTCTCATTAACTTAATGTTAAGATTAATAATAGTACCTACATTGATCTAGGTGGAATTAAGGATGGATGAATGAGCACAAAGGGTCAACTACAACTTCAATTGAGTTTTTTTGGCAATTGTATGATGAGACGGTACTGCATTCCTCCCGACAAGAGTCATTGATCGATCACTCTGAGACGAACCGATTCTTACTACCTCGTATGTTTAACTAATACCTTAATTGAATAATCTGGGACTAGGGGTGAGTTCTCATAGGGTCAACTACAACTTCAATTGAGTCTTTTAGCAAATGTATGATGAGACGGGACTGTATTCCTCCCGACAAGAGTCGTCGATCGATCTCTCTGAGCCGAACCTATTCTTACTACCTCATATGTCCAACTAATACATTAATTGATTAATCTAGGACTAGGGGTGAGTTCTTATAATGTCAACTACAATAGATGACATCGCCTATTTGATAATTTACAATAGATGAGTAATCTATTGCAACATATGACTCAATCCATTTGATAATTTACAATAGATGGGTAATTTATTGCAACAGATGACTTAATCTGTTTGATAGTTTACAACAGATTAGTAATATGTTGCAACAGATTACATTATCTGTTTGATTTGATCCAACAGAAAAGACATCTGTTGCAACAGTTTGAGCATTTGTTTATATATAATTCAATTGAGTTCATATGTTAGACTAATACCTTAATTGAATGTGAGTTCTCATAGGGTCAACTACAACTTTAATTAAGTCTTTTGTCAATTGCATGATGAAACGGTACTGCATTCCTTCCGACCAAAGTCGGCGATGATCACTTTGAGCCGAACCAATTCTTACTACCTCATATGTTAGACTAATACCTTAATTAATTAATATAGGACTAGGGTACTAATACCTTAATTGAATAATCTGGGACTAGGGGTGAGTTCTCATAGGGTAAACTATCGATTAATCTAGGACTAGGGGTGAGTTCTCATAGGGTCAGCCACAACAGATAGCAGCGCCTATTTGATAATTTACAACATATGGGTAATCTGTTACGACATATGATAATCCATTTGATAATTTACAACAGATGGGTAATCTGTCGCAACAGATGACTTAATATGTTTGATAATTTACATCATATTCGTAATCTGTTGTTACCTAATCTGATTGATAATTTACAACAGATGAGAAATCTGACGCAATATGTTGAACATTTTTTTTATAATTTCAATTGAGTTCATATGTTAGACTCCTAAATTGATTAATCCAGGACCAAGGGTAAGTTTTCACAGGGTCACCTCCTAGAGTACTCTGTCAACTACAACTTTAATTATTTTTATATGATTTTAAAAATTACGCATATATTTTATGATTTTAAAAATAATTAAGATCATTTCGGACCAAATTAACATTTTCAAAACTACTTGTCATTCTTTTCCAAAATACAAATCAACCCATACAAAACGTTTCTTCATTTCAAATGTCGAGGTCTGGCTCTTTCTTTCTCATTCTCACTCAACAATATAGTACAGACAACAACTACTTAATAAATTTGCTCAATCCTCTACAACAGATCGCTTTTTTTCTCATTTCCGACCACATAGGTGTTATTTTTGACATTATTCTTGCTTGTATCAGTTATTTTCTTTATCTTCGTAGGCAATAGAGTTCGATAAGAGCTCTATATTTGTTTTTTTTTTCTAAAAAATAAGGGCTTTTAAGTTAATGATGAAAAATAAAACTTTTAGTTGTATTATCTTCGAGAATGGGTTTACAATTTTGAATTTTGATGGTAAAATCATAGGAAGAACTCGAGAAATCCCTAGTTTTCATCGCAGTGTTTCGTTGACTGTCGTGGTATAGTTGGATGGTATTGGTGGTAGTGGTGGTGTTTATGATCATCGTGGTGGCACCGGTGGTGGCATTGGTTGGTGATGTTTGTGGTGGTGTCGGTATTTGTGGTGTTTGTTTGTTTGTTGGCATTGGTTGGTGGTGTTTGTGGTGGTGGCTATTGGTGTGTTGGTATTCGTTGTGTTTGTAATGTATTTTTTAAAATCTATGCATACATCAACTGTAATGTAATTTTTATTTTTCTTTGTCTGTAGGTAAAACATGTCTCCCAAAAGAAAAGAAAGTGAAAGTGGATCAATGTCTGACTACTAAAAAAAAGCTCCAGTATAGAGGAATTTGGAGGAGCTTCCTAAACAATCTCAGTCAGGGAAAAGTAAAGCTGAGAAGGGATGTGAAAACAACATTGGGGGAGGTGGACAAGGGTCCGTAGATGATGATGAAGAAAATGAAAGTGAGAAAGAAGAGGAATTAGAGAGTCAGAAAGAGAAAGAGGACCACATTATACGGCTTTCCTTGGGCTTTCATGGTAAAATTAATCACTAATTTTACTCATCCATTAATTTATATTAAATATAGTTATTATGATTTTTTTTTGCTTGCTTTCTGTTTACACTTTTTAGGCTTGGGCATTTGAAGCCATTCCTTCCCTCCAAAAATAGTTAGTGGATTACCCGGATGAGGTTTTTCATCCAAGGATGTTTAGGTGGTTGGTTGCAAAGAGAAACACTAATATTAAGGAGGCTGCTCTCTTTAACCCTCCAGATGATGCAGTACGTGTTCTTCAAGTAAAATAATTCTACTCAAAGATAAGAAAGATATTGAACAGATTTATATCTGGTGCATAGGATGTTATATCTGATATACCAGATGGGACATCTGTTGCAACGGGGTATATCTTGCATTAAATTACCCATCTGTGGTTTTGGTTCTCTGAACCCGATCCTAAAAGATTAACCATCTACTGCAAATTATGCAACAGATGTTTAATCTGATAACATATCGTTCATCTGTTGTAATGTATAGATCATCTGTTGCATAACAGATTACCCATCTTGTGCAGCTATGCAACAGATGATTGATATTTTGCATCAGATTATTCATGTGTTACTCTGTTTCTCTGAACCAGACTCAAATGGATTTTAACCATATACTGCAAACTATGCAAAAGATGGGTCTTTTTTTTTTTTTTAAAATGTAGCCCAACTGTAAAAATTATTATATTATATGATTTAAATGCATCTGTATTTTTTTTCTTTTTTATTGGTTGTGCATTTATGGATCGTGCCTACTAAGGAGGAGTTGATGATGACTTCTTATATTACTCTTGGTCATGTTGATACTATTGCAGACCCAACGGTGGAGTTAATAAAGAAGGAATTGGCTGGAGCAACAGCCATAAGAAGAGCAGTTAGGCAAGGTTAGCCTAATGTTGAGGCTCTTCATGACCAACCTTTTACTAAGGCAGATCCGGGTGCTTCTTCTGGTGGAGTTATTGGTGTTGGTGGCAGGCATGCTGATGCTACTATTAAAGAATAAATATGTTTGAAAACACCCCTTTTCGCCCTTACACAGGTCCCTCTCACCCCTCTTCACCCTCGTGTTCTCATTGCGAATGCAATGAGTGCAAGGACAAACGGGATAAACTCTATGAAAAAGTAGAGGCTATCTCTAAAGCTATCGAAGAATTCAAATCCAAGAGATGCTTCATAACATCCAAGAATGTGAGGGAGCCACACACTCCTACAACGTTGGTTAGGAGAAAGAAAAGAGCAATTAGAGACGTACTCTCTGCTCGAAAATCAAAAGAAATTGCAATTCCTCCTTCTCCAAAAGCTGTTGAAGTTCAGGGGCCAGTCAAGAAGGTGAACATATACACGAAACTTGGTTCCGAAGAGAAGAAGGATCTGGGACAGGCTAAATCCACACGGCAAGAGCTGGACCGAGGTAAAAAGGATTCTTGCAGTCATTAGCATGAACGACATGCATTATCGAGCTATTGAGATACTACTCGAGGAAGGAAAAATCAATGTTTATGACTCCAACGTACCTCTTGTCGATGATTTCGATCTTTTTCTCCTCGTGGAGCCACTGATGGTGCTGTTTCCCATCTTGTTGAGGGAGGGTAAACTGATGAATCATTTTTCAAAGAAAGTGTTGATGAAGAAATCATGGGATTTTAAAGGTCAAAACAGAGGAATAATCCTTTCAAAAGATGATACTGCTAAAGCGAGCGGCTCGTACACTCTTGTACACATCAAATGTTTGCTGATCGGCACAGAAATGGCTGAGCCAACGACTTTTCTGTGCGACAATGCTGTGGCAAACCTGCAAGAGGTCTGGGCTTATGGGGTACTAACTGGACGCTTAAAGCCTCTGTGTGTATATAGAAGAGCCTGTGAAATAGAAATTTTTAATTTCAAGTCACCCTTCACTTTATTACATGTACATGTAGTGGCAATAATTTTTTTTTGATGAAAGTTAAGTTTTTTATAATGCAATAGATTAGATTGTCAATCTGTTGCAACAGTGGAAAGACCTGTTTGAATAATCTAATAATCTACGTCTAATCTGTTGCAACAATGGGAAGACCTGTTTGATAATTTCTATGAATAATCTAATAATCTAAGTCTAATCTGTTGCAACAGTGGGAAGACCTGTTTGATAATTTCCACAGATGACCTAAATTTTACAACATATGCCTAAATCTTTTTAATATTTTCCAACAGTTACGCTTGAATATCTATGTGCTCGTCGACAACAAACCAGTAGCAAATACACATACCACCATGAAAATTTCAGCAATTAAGCTTAATATCCATGTGCCCAACAACACCAAACCAGTAGCAATAACGACAACAATGTAGTATCTTTTTGCTCGATTTTGTTTCTCTTCAGAAGCCTTGACTTTGTTCAACAAACCCCAGATTACACGATTTGCTTGTGAAGGGTGTCTTTCTTCATACCAATCAAAGTAATCGCATCCACCCAATTTCTATAAAAAAGAGAACACAATTACAAAACAATTACAAGTCAATAATTAATCAATTAATTAAATAAAAAAATATTACCTTTGAAATCTTACAAGTAAAAAACCTACGACCCGGATTTTGTTGAGTCCAAGAAGTCTTTAACAGAGCTTCATGACTGTACTTACAATATCAAAAATCTTTATCACAAAAAATAGTGGAAGATGCGTTCGACATTGTCAAGGTCAGTTGGAAAAAATGAAAGTAATAATTTGAAGAATTTGGATAGATAAAAGAAGATGAAGATGAAAAAGAAGATTTGGGAATTTAGGGTTAAATTTTAGGAGGAAGATGAATATATAAGACAATGGGGGAAAAAATGACCGTTGGGGGCCAAGTGACGGCAAGTCAGCGAAATGTGCCAGGACTGACACTAACACATTTGATGCCTATTTTATTTTACGCCTTTAAAATGAACATGTCTACTTGATGCCTATTTTATTTTAGGTGTTTGAATTGAACACTGTCGATGGGTTGCGCCTTTTTTATTTCAATTCCCTTTAACCTTTTTAAACGTAGTGACAATTTTTTATGTCCAACAAAAGTTGAATTATAATGCAACAGATTCTCCATCCGTTGTAACAATTATCCTATCTGTTATGGCATATAGTTTATCTGTTGCAATAGGTTGGTCATCTGTTGCATTATCTCGATTTTTTTATCTAAAGTCCATCTGTTGCAATATTGGGAAGACATGTTTGATAAATTCCAACAGATAACCTATGTGTTTCAACATATGTATAAATCTGTTCGATTATTCCAATAGATGTGTCATCTATTGCAACAGATAAAGTCCATCTGTTGCAACATATGTCTAAATCTGTTCTTTTTTTCCCTATAAATGTGTCATCTATTGAATTAGCTTAATATTTTTATCTAAAGTCCATCTGTTGCAATAGTGGGAAGACCTGTTTGATAAATTCCAACAGATCACCTACCTATTGCAACATATGTCTAAATCTGTTCAAATTTTCTAATAGATGTGTCATCTGTTGCAACAGATACATTATCTGTTACAATATTTGAATCTAGTATTCCTTTTCAATTAATAAGTTCAAATCTAAGGAATAAATAAAATTCATAGACAAAATAAAATAAATCGAAGCCTTCATAAATTAGCTAAAATAAGTCAACGAATAAATAAAATCTAAAAAAATTGTTATGGGTACAGATCTCAATAAATACATCAAGAATAATTTAAGTATACTGCCAAGAATTGCTTTGACAGGCTCAAGCTATAAAGATCTACTCAGTATGAACAAGTTGTTCTTCATCTGGTGCTATGGAATTTGGCTTTGATCATCGTGGATCTTTATTATCGCTTGCGTATGGTTTCTGCGCTTTCTGTTCTCCGTATTTCCATAAAAAGAGTAGCATATTGTCAATGCTATTTAGCAGTAGCTTCTTCTACATCCACCTAGAAAGCCAGAATTGGTCAATGCTAATCACGGAGATACAACAAAACGGAAAAGAATAACTCATTTCTTCTAGCAAATCAAATAGGTCTTCCTCTCATTTTAAATTATCCCAAACATATTATATTTCTGTTGCAACAATGAATCAACTGTTGGGATAAATTTCTACATAAGGAAGATCCTGTGTGATAATTTCCAATGGATGAACTATCCGTTGCAACATATGAATCATCTGTTGCAACAGATAGGTCATTTGTTGGTATAAATAAAAGCTGTACGAAGAGTTGTTTGATTTGTTAAAACAGACGAGACATATGTTGCACCAGATAAAGTATCTGGTGCAACAAGTTAGTCAACTGTTGCAACAGATGTATATATCTGTTTGATAATTTTCAGCAGATGTGTCATCTGTTGAAACATATATATGTCTGTTTGTTTTGTCAGTTGGAAGACATATAATTTATTCACCTTGTTCAGCTTGCTCTCCTTTGGACATTGTACGTTGCTCAGTGCAATACACAGACAGAGGAGTTGGAATTTCATTTTTTGGATGCCTGATAATGCCCTGGAAATCACTCTTTTTCTCATCTTAGCCCTAATCTCTAATGGAGCGGATGGAAATAAAATCCTCTTTGATGGAATGAGACCCCTCTTAGATGTCAATTCCTTTATAGAAGCAGTTAATGCATTAATAGCATTAATTACTACATCATGTTTTGCCCTGTAGTCTTGACATTTGCATGTAGAACATTCCCTGGGAGAGGCAAAATCTGTATAACCAGTATGATTATACTCATAATGGTTTACTTTAAATACTGTAAGAGGAGCATCATTAGCACCAACAACAGCACCACTACCACCACCAACAGCTCCATCAACAACAACAAGCCCATCTTCAAAATTGTTTTTCTTGTAATGGCTGTTGCTCTAAACAATTTCATTTTTATTCTGTCGATGACCTTAGGGTCTGATAAAGTTTGCACAGAACGTAAGTAAGAAAAAATGGCATCTTCATCTCTCGATTGGTCGGAACTAGCGACGGATGCATATTCTAACATAAATCATAACATATATTAGAATGATGATTAGATCATTAAAAAAATATTAATTAAAAGAAAAAATTAATTATAATTATACTTACTGCATCCTTTGGGGGGTTGAAGAGATCAAGAAATTTTACATTTTTATGAGTTTTGGCCGACAACCATCTCAAGATTCTTGGACAGGAAACTCCTTCCTGGTAGTTCACTTGTTATGTCAAATAAAGAATGACTTCAAACGCCCAAGCCTATAAAATAACGCCAATAAATCAAAACCATTATTGAGCAAAAAAATGAATGATATCATAATAGAAGAAAGAAACATTTACCATGAAAGCCCATGGGAAGCCATATAAGTTGACTGTCTTTGACGCTAACGGAGTCAACAAATATTTGACAGTCATTTTAAAGCTTTCATACCCCCATGGATAGCTGTTAAATGCCTCAAGATCCTCGGAGAGCTTAATTAAACCTAGGCTTATGTTGTTGTTAGCGTCTCTCGCCCAAAGAATATTATGTACAAACCAAACCAAGCATAATGACTGCTTGTGCTTCTTTGAAAGTCCTTTACCTTTTAACGCTTCTATCAAATTTTTGTTTTTGAAGCTTGGACCATCAATGGACACCAGGTCATCACGATCACATGACTTACCTTTTTATTTTTGGGGTATGCGGGGTGTTTTTTTTTGGGTTAGAATAGGTATAACTTGAGAAGGAGGATAACATTTTAGTCTAGTAACTATGGCAAACTCCTTCCAACCAAAACAAACAGGCATGCCACAGTAATTTATCCACACCTCATCCATCATATCTTTTTTTCATACATAAACCTATGCTTGAGAAGTTCATATACCATTTTCATTTGGAAACGAGCATTGGTCTCCTCCGGCAAATCAAGATATTTCCCAAAGCAGCTGTCCCTAAAATAAGCATCCAATTTTTGTTCTCGAAGTATTTTTCTGAAGGCGTCGAAAGATTTTTCCATGGCTGACTTAACCACGAAATCACCCATTAAATCTACGGCACCATCACATTGCATTCTCACAGGATAACGATCAATGCTGAAGGCTTTGACCAGCTCTTCGGAGGAAGGGCTATTAGCATCTGCATCATCTCTTTTGAAATATTCCTCCTCCCCGTGTTCATCATATTCTGCTCCCAATTGAGATAACGCTTGTAAAGCAAGCTCATAGAGTGGTCGATGTAGCCTAGCTGCTTCACTTGTTCCTTTACTTGGACTTGATTTGATTTTTGTTCTTTCGGGAACCATATTATCAAAAATTAATAGAAATATAAAATAATATATTATTGTTGATTAATGCATCATTAAAAAAGGATAACAGTAAATCAAACAAGCAAAACAGTAAAATAACATTTGCAACAGATCATCGATCTGTTGCACCAGGTAGTATATCTATTGCAGCATATAACCAAACTGTTGCAGCAGATGAGTAATCTGTTGCAATAATACAAAACATACTACTCATCTTTTAAGACAGATAATTGGTCTGTTCAACAGATCACACAACTATTATGACATTATCTGTTGCAACATATGAGTGATCTGTTGAAACAGTTAAATAATTCATAGCAACGATTGAGTAGTCTGTTGTGATAATACAAAACATATCACTCATCTATTGAGAAAGATGAATGGTCTGTGCAATAGGTCACACATCTGTTGTAACACATGAGTGATCAGTTGGAACAGTTATCAACGATAAATATTGTTTAGATTTCTTCCAATATAGGGTCGTCTATCGCGGCTGATGAATGATCAGTTGGAAAAATCAAGTCTTGGACTTTTCCTGTAGGAAGAGTTGGTAGGATTTTATCCAACAGGAGGTTCATCTATTGTATTAGATCATTAATCTGATGGTTCTTCCATTGCACCAGATGGTTAATTAGTTGCATCAAATTTTTTATCCGAAACTTAATCTTTTGCAACATATGGTAAAATTATTGCATCAGATTATTAATCTGTTGCATCAGAATTGTAATCTGATGGTTCCTCTGGTGCATTAGATGGTTGATCTGTTGCATCATATGATGAATCTATTGCATCAGATGGTTAATATATTGCACCAGATGGGTAATCTGCCGAAGAAAATAGTAGCACGATTTTGTTAAATAAAAAACAGCAATTTCACAATTTTTACCAAGAACAAGAACAGAACAAATCAAATCAAATTGTCCTTTTGTTTTTATAAACATAAACAATAAAAATCAAACTTCAAAAAAATGCAACAAACAATAAAATATCATAATTCACTTCGAAAAGAGAAGAGAAGAGAAGAAATACCAGAAATTAGGGTTTTATTCAGACCGCATTTCAAATTAGTGCAACAAATATTGAAATTGTTAACCAATACTATAAGAGAAGTTGGCTCAAGTTCCTCGTTTTCTTCAAAACTAAAACGGCCATAAATTTTTACCTGTGAAAGAAGAAAAGAACCGATGAAGAATTCGAAGTTGTTGTGACCGGAGAGCAAGGCTGTCACGTCGATTAAAGTTGAAAAGGAACTGGAATCCCAACTATTTGTAGTCGGATGTTGAAGTCGCCAAGGATTGAAATAAGAAATTTGCAAAACAGTTGGTTGGGAGAGAGTTGAGAGAAGCGGTCGAGAGAGGGATGAGAGATAGGTTGATTGAATTGAAGAGGGGAACTCGAAGCCTAACTATTTATCATCGGAGGTTGAAGGGAGAAATTTTGCAGAACTGTTGGTTGGGAGAGAGTTGAGAGAAGTTGTCGAGAGAGAAGAGAGAGTGGTTGATTTGGATTGAAGAGGGTGTGGGTTGAGTTGATTTGTATTTTTGAAAAGATTAGAAAATTTTGAAAATATTAATCAAGTTCACAATTAACTTGATCAAGATTCCTAATAATGTTTGACCCTATCTGTTGGTCAATGTTACCAATCTTTCATTCAAGACTTAAAAAGACACCTATCCTTCAATTTTCTCCAGTTTAATCAATGTGGGTTCAATTACCTACTTATCATCAATTTCACAGTAATTCTCCTTATATAAATAGTAAATTTTCGGATAAAGTGAGTTCAGTTGAACCCACTTAATACAATATGGGTCTGCCTCTGTGTATTACTAATATCACCAAGTGGAAGGTATTAATTATACATCCTATAATACCAAGTAAGATGTATAACTAATACATGTATTAGTTATATAAATGTCAAAATCCTACCAAATATAGTACTACTAAATAATATCATACATAATACATGAACTATTTTTCCTAATACACCCTACCATACGATCACTTAGAAACATATAAGTCTGACCCACTTCCTACCACGAGATTCTTCCACCTAGCACCTAAGTGGTAATCAATTCGTTCTATTTAATTATATTTTTTCATATAATTTTTTACTATTTAAATTTAAAATTTAAAATATTAAATTATACATTTTAAAATATTAGTTAAGATTCATGCATTTTAACCTCAACAAGCGAAACATTAACAAGTAAATAGGACTAAAGAGAATAATTAAATATCTCAACCTGGCTGTTACACATTTGCTCTACATAAAATAATATTCCTTTCATTTCAAATTGATTGACCTGTTTTGACTTAACACGGAGTTTAAAAAAATAAAGAATACTTTTAAAACTTGTAATCTTAAATTAGAGATATATCAAATATATCAAAATGCTCTTTAATCTTGTAGTTTTAAACATGTTATGTGAAATGTTGAAATTAAAGATTTATTAAAAAATCAAAAAAGTCATTTTAAAAAAATAAATTAATTAAAAAAATAGATAACTTAATGTGTATGTCTAGTCAGTCATACCAAAAACTACATCAGTTGTACATAAATAGAACTTGGAAAAGACTATACATAAAAGAAGTAAAAGAAAAACTTATGAGAAGGTAAATACAGTATAATAATAATAATTAATTTAATGAGAGAAGATTCATCGATATCATTCACTCATTTTTACGATCTCTACCAAATAAAAAAAGTAAAAAGCATAATTTACTTTTTTATTTTAAAAAATTAGCTAAATATATTTTTGTTATGTGGTTAAATTTATCCATAATGTCATACTTTGAAATCAAATTTAACCTTACTGTTAAGAAACTTTTCACTTGTGTCTTTTCTTCGACAACAAAGTTCAAATCTACATTAAAAGCTTTTTTTTTACAAAAATAAAACACCCTCTAATTTAATCAGCTCGATCTGACCAAAAAACAAAACAAATACACTCTTTCCTCATTCTTGTTGGTTATTGAATTTTTTCAATGAGATTAGATCACTGAATATTTGTCAGTGTATAGCTCATGAAAAATGAATTTGCATCGGTGTATGCACAAACATATATACTCCTTCTTCAGTTCATAGCTCTGCATCAATGTAGAACTCATGAAAAATGACACTTGACAGTCAAATACAACAAATTAGATCAACTGGATAGTTGAGTTAATATGTCTCCTTATACATCATCTTCCTTCTTATATCTCTATATATAATTTGAATCTACGCAAATTTTTCATTATACCATTTTTTCAGAAAACTTATCCACCGGTTCGAGACTTTAGATACACATACACATTTTAAAATTTGAGTAAAACTAAAATAGGAGTAGAGTTTGCATTACACATTTTTTCTAGTTCCATTCTTTTACATTATCTCCATTTATTTTATTTTTTTGTTTATTTGTAAACAACCTACTAGCATTGCACGTTGAAAGAGAAATATATTTGCTCATTTAAAAATTCGACCTATAAAATTAAGAGAGGGTATGTTTGTTTGCATCTTTTTTGTGGGTCGGATCGAATAAGGCGGGTTAAATTAGGGCGTGTTTTATTTTCTTAAGAAATGAAACATTTAACGTTGATTTGAACTTTTTTATTAAAGGAAGAAAAATGTGAAAAGTTTCTTAACAATGAAGGTGCATTTGATCCAAAGTATGCCATCGAGGATAAATTTGATCTAAAAGTATGATAATGAAAATAAATTTGACCCAATGTACGATGAAAAGTATATTTAATCAATTTATTTAAAATAAAGAATTAAATTTTACCCTTTAAATTTAAAATTGAAACTATTTTATTAATGATTATATAAATTTAATAATATAGTACTCTATACTTTTGAGGCCTTTGATATTTGAGGATCTAAGGCGATGAGCTTAAGTTACACATGTGACTATTAGTATATTCATTATACAAATGAGACACATGCGTGATTAAGCCACACGAGTCTCTTTCCGATTAGTATTTTCATTTTGACAAAATTATTACAGAAGATTTAAAAATAATTGTAAGTATATGATTCATACATATTTTTTCAAAAGATTTTTCTGAAAATGATGAGAATTAAGTGTTAGATAAAAAAATCATATATGTATACCAAAAAAGTTGCTCACTAGAAGTGTGTAGAAAACACATTTTCTCAAAAGGTAACATGTTTTTTTCTTTCCCGCGTTGTTTACATAATCTGTCCAAGCTACTCAATTAGTTTTGCCAGATCAAACCTTTTCAACATTTACATAATAAAAATTGCCATCTTCCGAATGGTTTCATTTGTTTTTGTCATCTTCAATATCTACTCGCATCATTTATTTTCTTGTCCGGACAAAACAACTGATTCCTTTTTTGAATGACCTTGACACACTCCCCTTTTCTAATTCAGACATATTATCAACTCTTTGAATTAGTTTTACATTTTGCACTAATTAACAAATGCATGCAGTTTAAGTTTGTTGACAACTTAATTATTGAGTGTAATTATGGTACATAAAATATCTTCCAGTGATAAGAAAAACTTGAACAAACGTAACCTCTACATAGCCAAGTGGTCGTATTTCTGTCAACCGGCCCCCACCCCCAACCCCGCGCGGCGAGGGAAGGAAAAATTTACGATTTTAAAGTGTATTAATTCTTAAAATTTAATAACAAGTTTAGATTTATAATTTTTTGCTATTAATTTAAGTAGTTATTTGGCAATTTTAATTCTAATTAGAATAAGTTTTCTGGACTTACGCCTCAAAATAAAAATTCTCTCTAACGATTAAGTGTACATCCAGACTGATGAGGCTTACGACTCACAGTACTTTTGTCCTGATAAATCGCCCCGGGGCATTTTTCGTACTCCCCTCCAGAGGCTCACCCCAGGAACGCCTTGTCAAGTTCTCAATTTTGATGAATGACACATTATCTGTTGGGACATGGTTCCTGAAGAATATGCGATGAAAAAGCTGAAGCTACTTAGGGACCTAGTTGACCGCATTCACGTCGCTGTCATGTACAGTTGAATGACAGTACAAAAGTTGGTGAGAAAGCTGCTCTCTTTTTGTCTCAGCCAATGAGACTCATCCTAGGTTTTCTTGTCTTATATATATTGCTCATCTTCCACAACAAGAAAATCAAGCTTTCATATTCTCACAATAACAAATTCCTTTGAAGCTCTTGAATCAAAGCCTCACTCGCAGCAAGGGACCTGCTCGCTCACAAGCTGTATTTTATATTCTTATTGTATTTGAGTTTTTTGTATTGTAATTACAAACGTTGCCTACTGTGGTTCAATATTAGTAGATGTCTTCTATTTCAGTTTTGAAGTTAGTATTGTCATCTAGAGTTAGGTAATATTGAAGCTAGAGTTAGCTTGTGAATTCATTTAGAGTTAGTTGGGTGTTGGTTCAGTAGAGTTATTGGACTATTCTCTTGCAATAGAGTTATCACTAGGAGAAGAAGGATTAGGAGTTTTAATCCTTGATGCCATGAAGTCTGCATTCAAGGTTGCTTGAATATTAGTGGAGCTTTGAAAATCCTGGAGACAGTTCGTGATTTTTCTCCCTTGAGCAAGGAGTTTCCACGTAAATATTGTTGTGTTCTTGATTATTTATGTTACGTATTATATTGTTAAGATTCTTGCTGTATACGTCTGTATGGGACCAAGTCCCAAAGTAAGAGAGCAACCAATCAATTTCTTCATTTGATATCAGAGAAAGATCTTCCTAAAAGGTTAACACCTAGGAAGGATCTTTGACAATGGCTGCTCATCTAAACCTCGAAGATCGACAAGCCACTACGCGACCAGCCAGGTTCAATGGGTAATACTATGGGCGGAGGAAAACGAAAATGCATGATTTTATCATGGCTGAAGATTGCGAGTTGTGGGACGTGAATGAATATGGTCTTTTTGTTCCTACGAAGTCTGTTAAAGATGGGGAGGTAATTTACAATGTTACTAATACTAGGAAGGAGTTTGAAGATGTTGACAGGAGAAAGATTGAGAAAAATTTCATGGCAAAAAAGCTTCTTGTATGTGGTATAGGCCCTGATGAGTATAATAGAATTTCTGCATGTGAGACTGCTAAGGAGATTTGGGATTATCTCCAAATGGCTCATGAGGGAACCAGCCAAGTGAAATAGTCAAAGGTTGATATACTAACAACTCAATATGGGACTTTCACCATGAAAGAAGGAGAGTCTATCGAAAAAATGCATAAAATATTTACAACCATAACTAATGAACTTCACTATTGGGTAAGGACCTTCGACCTTCTAAATAGTTATGTAAGTTCCTGAGCATTCTACCCAAGTCATGGGATAATAAAGTTGATGCCATTACTGAAGCCAGGGATCTGAAAACCATGACAAGGGATGAGCTTATAGGAAATCTCAAGACGTATGAGATTAAGAAGCAATAAGACAAGTCCAAAGGTGAGCTTAAAAAGGAGAAGAATCTAGTGCTGAAGGCCACAAAGGAGAACACCATTATTGAGGATGAGGAAACTACTTATATCACCAAATAGTTCCTCAAAGTCTTGAAGATAATAGGAGCTCTTTCTAGAAGAGGAGAATCCAACAGGCACAACAGAGAAAGAAAGACAAATGACACCTGTTATAAATGTGGAAAATTGGGTCACTACATCAAAGACTACCTCTACACACTATTGAATACAAGAAGTATGTTAAGCAAGCTGCTAAAAAGGAAAAGAAGAAAGATTGGGTCCCATATAAGCACAGTAGGAGAGCTGAAATTGACAGAGTGGTAATACAGGTTCTAGCAGTGATTTAGATAAGGCTGAACAATAGAAAAATGTCTCCATAATGGTGGTAGATGATGATGTCCATAACTATGACACCCTCTTTGGCTTGATGGCTAAGTCACACGATGCGGAAGACGACAAGGTAACTCTCTTGGATATCAAAAATAACCTCAAAAATTATTCTCTTGCTACTATGCTTGTAGATACTGTTAATGAACTCACTAAAGATAACGAGTGTCTAAACAAAAATATTGACAAAT
Organism: Capsicum annuum; assembly: GCF_002878395.1. Lineage (NCBI taxonomy): Eukaryota > Viridiplantae > Streptophyta > Magnoliopsida > Solanales > Solanaceae > Capsicum > Capsicum annuum. The sequence goes on along the minus strand of NC_061112.1, from coordinate 6,753,363 downwards.
GTGAAGAAGAAGTGGTTGAATTAACTGTGCAAGTGACTGAACTTCAACAAACTGGGAAGTTACTCTCCCTTGAAAATGATCTTTTAAATGAAAAAGCAAAAAGACATGTTCCCCCCCTAAAGTTGTCACCAAAACCCACTTTAGCCATTAAACTTAATCTGTAATTATTTACCCCCTTATGAACTTTAAAATGTATTATTTTGCTCCCTTAACGGCTGGCGTGACAAAAAAAAAGTCAAAATGCATTTTAATAATAAAAAAGCATAAAACAAATAAGTGTGACCCACTTTAAAATTTTCAGCCATTATTTTTTTCCCTTCTTCCTCAACACCCCACCACCACCATTTTTCCTTCTTCTTCATCACACCTACCACTCCTTAGGTAACAACCCTTATATAATATTTCAGCAATCAACTCTAATGCATCTTTCTTATTTACTTTATTTTCACTTTTACCCTATGAATCCAAACCATAAAATCATCTTCTGTACAGTCCAGTCCATTCCCTGACTCTTCAAACTCATGGACATCGTCAAACCTACAATACTAGCATTACATATATCCCTACAACTTTTTCCATCACTACCAAAAGGAGTATCAGAAAAGCTCAAAAAATTACTCTCTTAGAACCCAATTCTCCTTTAACAACATACCCCTCTCCAATATCATCAAAAGAAGTACCAGAATAGCTCAAAACTTTACTTTCTTTAGAACCCAATTCACCATTTTCCAAGAATAATTTAGGGTTTGGATTAAATTTAGATTTCCATGAAGAAAATAATGCATTATAAGTAAACGGGTGTCCAAGAAAATGGATTCCAGATTCATAAGTTCCAATTTTTTCAGAAAATTCAATATAAACACGACTATTAGATAAACCAAACAATAGAATCTTGAAAAGTTTTCTATGTCTAGGTAAAAAAGAAAAAGATAAAGAAGTTTGGGGGGGAAGGAGGGAGACAAACGTCCGGGGAAGGGTGACTAGGGGCTTTGCGGGGTGGGGTGGGATGGGGGGACTAGCAACTTTGGGAGAGGGGGGAGAAGGGTTGTGGGGTGGGGAGAGAGAGGGGGGAGTTTTTTTGTTATATATATATATATATTACTTAAAAAATAATATATATATGTTATTTTTAAAAAAATAATATATATTTGTTATTTTTAAAAAATAATTTATTTATGTGGTTTTGACGTGGATCCGATATGGCTCCAACATGGCGTGAGTGTGATGTACTTTCCATAGTGAGAGTGGTATAATTTTTTGCGGGTGATAAAAAATTCATATAAAAGTTCGTTAAAGGGGTAAATAATTACAGGTTAGGTTTAATAGCTAAAGTGAGTTTTGGTGACAACTTTAGGGGGTAAACATGTCTTTTTCCAATGAAAAGCTTAGTGAATTTTCTAAGTTTAACTCAAAAAGGAAGAGTGAAGGAAGCAAATTCAATTTGCATTGGAAGAGAAATTGGCTTAAGGAAAATACTGATTTGACCGCCTCACTTGAGAGGAGTGCTGAGCTGAAGAAAGACCAGGTTTGGGTCAAGACTAAGCTTGAAAAGGATCTTAAATATACTCCCTCATCTTAAGCACTGACAAGCCTTACCACTCAGGGATCAAACAACAGAAGCGGCTTGGGATTCTACACTGTTTACCCAGCTAACAATCCTTATTGCAAATATGTCTCTGTCAAGGATAATTTCTTGTGTACTCATTCTGGAAAAATGGTCATATAATAGATTTATGTCCCTCTATAATTGCAGTTGTAAGGAGGATGAAAAAAATTCTCTACATCAAAAGAAAGAAGTGAAAATTTACTTGGTTGGACTAAGAAAATTTTGATCCTTTCTTTGTCACCATTCTGGGAACTCAAGCTGAAATGGGTTTCCAAAACTAACAACTGATTGTTAATGCAGGGAAAAGAAAGAGGAAGCAACCACCACTGAATCATGGATAGTGTTTATTCGGGGTATATGATTGGAAGAATTAAAGACTTTCCTTCACTTAAGGTCCATGAAGAAGGCAATGTCTCCTTTAGTGATGGAAACAAATGGTACATTGTTGGAATTAGAAAGGTTGGGAATAGTTTAAGTCAAGCCATTGATGATGTTCACTTTGTGGATGGACTCAAGTTTAGTTTGTTGAGTGTTGCTTAGATTTGTGATAAAGGCAATAAAGTTAAGTTTAGGTTAGATAAGTATACTGTCACAAGCCTCAAAGATGGTGAATTAATGTTGACTGCATGTAGGAACAAAAATCTGTATGTTATAGATCTAGGATTTTACAAGCCAGGAACATGGCATATTTGAGTGTTCAAGAAGATAATGTTGATCTGTAGAATAGAAGATTAGGCCATGTCAGTTGCTCCATATAGAATAAGCTGGTTAGTAGGGACCTGGTTAAAGGGTTGCCCAAAGTTAAGTTTGCTAGCTTTAAGGTGTGTGATGCATGTGTGAAGGGAAAATAAACCAAGTCCTTATTCAAGCCAAAGAAAGATGAGCACATCTATTCCTCTACAACTTCTCCATATGGATGTATATAGACCTGTAAAGATAAATAGCAGGGGAGGAAAGAATTATATACTGGTTATTATTGATAACTATTCCAGGTTCACCTGGACCTTCTTTCTAAGATCCAAAGAAGAAATATTTCCTATGTTTAAAGCTTTTGTCAGAAAAGTGCAGGTGAAGTATAATGAGAAGATAACAGGAATCAGATCAGACTATGAAATAGAGTTTAAGTATGCAAGGTTCAATCAATAATGCAATGAGTTGGGTATCAGTAATAATTTTTTTAGCTCCTATAGCACCACAACAAAATGGTATTGTAGAGAGGAAAAATAGGACACTTGTGGATATTGGGAGGACCATGCTGATAGATGTAGGGATAAATTACAACTTCTGGGCTGAAACAGTCAATACAACATATCATGTGATCAATAGGTGCCTTGTCAGGTCCATTCTGAACAAGACCCCCTATAAACTCATGATCAAAAGAAAGCCCGAGCTGAGCTACTTCAAGCCTTTTGGTTGCAAAAATTTTGTGTTGAATAATGGGAAGAATGACCTTAAAAAGTTTGATCTAAGGAGTGATAAAGAAATTTTTATTGGATACCCCTCTACCAGCAAGGATTACATGATCTATAACAAAAAAACACATTGTGTGGAGGAAAGTGTTCAATTTGTATTTGATGAAGCTGGTGGTACTAGTGAAGGCAACATTCTAGATGATGATGATGATTCAAAAAATCCCCCCAATTTTCCAAAAAATCCAAATAAAAGTGATGATGATGCAGATTCATAAGGACAAATCATCAAAATCCTGGACCCTCACAATCTCCACTTAAAGAACCTGATCTTTAATACAATAAAAAAATGATCAGTTTTTTGAGGGTAACACCTCAATGGGAACTGGTCCCAGTTTAAGTCAACCTACTCCTCAAAGGTCCAGTTAGAAGCACCAGTCCTCACATCCTCTTGATAGTCTACTATCTTATCTGGACTCAAGCATGTAGACCAAAAATAGAGTAAGGAATCTATGTGATTTCTCTGTATTCTTATCTCAAATTTAACCCAAGAATATAAAGGAAGCATTGAAGGATTCAGATTGAATTAATGCAATTCAAGAAGAGCTACATCAATTTGAGAGAAGAAAATAGGGTGCATTGTCACACGTTTCTCAGATAGAAAAGTTATAAGGACCAGATGGGTGTATAAAAACAAGGCTGATGAGCACGACAATACCACCAGGAACAAGGCTAGGCTGGTGGTGCAAGGATATAACCAGGAAGAAGGCATAGATTATGACTAGATATTCGAACCAGTGGCTAGAGTAGAGGCAATTCAAATTCTCATTATATTTGCCTCATAAATGGAGTTCAAAATATTTTAGATAGATATGAAGAGTGCCCTTTTAAATAGTTATCTCAAGGAAGAGGTTTATATGAAGAAGCCCCAAAGATTTGAAGATGCTGACTTTCCCATCCATGTGTTCAAATTAGACAAAGCCTTATATAGATTAAAGCAAGTTCCCATGGTTTTATATAAGAGACTTTCAAAGTTTTTGCTAGAGAGTGGGTTCAAAAGGGGAAAAATTGATAACACCTTATTTCTGAAGGCTAGAGAAAGAAACTTACTCATTGTTCAAGTCTATGTTGATGACATCATATTTAGAGGCACAACTATTTCCCTGTGCGATGAGTTTGGTATGTTAATAAGTAGTGAATTTGAAATGAGTATGATGGGAGAACTCAATTTTTTTCTTGGGCTACAAATTAATAAAAGTGCAACTGGAATCAATGTGTGTCAGCAGAAGTATATTCTTGAGTTTCTCAAAAGATTCCATATGAAGAATGTAAAACCTATTGATACTCACATTAGAACCTCCTCAAAACTGAACTTGAATAAACCTGGTCCCTCTGTTAATGAAACATTATACAGAGGAATTATTGGTTTATTACTCTATCTAACAACTAGTAAACCTAGTATTGTGTTTAGTGTTGGGATATGAGCTAGATTTCAAGCAACTTCAAAGAAATCTCATCTGAAAGAAGCCAAAAGGATTTGAGATATCTTAAAGGAACCCTCGTCCTGGTCCTATTCTATCCCACTGGAGATAATTTTGACCTGGTTGGATGTGCTGATCCTGATTATGCTGGGTACCTGGTTGATAGGAAGAGTACCTCAGGAATGACTTATTTTCTTGGATAATCTTTAATATCTTAGGGTACTAAGAAGCAGAACTCATTGGCACTTTTAACTGTTAAAATTGAATATGAAGCAGTTGCCTCATACTGTGCTCAATTACTATGGATCAAGTAGTAACTTAAAGATTTTGGCATCCTCTCAAATTGTGTCTTTATTTTGTGACAGTATAAGTGCTGTCAATATTGCCAAAAATCTAGTTCAACATAAAAAGACAAAACACATTGATAGTAGACATTATTTTCTCAGAGATACTGTAGAGAAAGGTTTGATCAAGATGGTTTTTGCCATTACTAAAGATCAAATTTCTAACATATTTACCAAGGCACTTGGTAAGGAACAGTTTGAAAAAAACAGAAAAAAGCTGAGGCTGATGAGACCAAGTTGAATGTATGTTGGTTTTCTTAATCCTCCCAATTTGGCTATGATTTGATAAATAGGTATCCAGGTTAGATGATGTCACATATGTCTAATTCAATCTCATATCTTCTATAGATATATACTCATGTCAAGGAGGAGAAGATAAGAAAAAGGGTGAGACAACTCAAAGTGCTTTGTGTTCAAAAAATCATATAGGGACTAGGTCCCTAATTAGGTTGGTGTCACACCCTATTCTCAAATAGTGGTTTTTTAAATTTATAACAGTTGTGACAAGTCACTATCCTGCCTCATCTTAAAAGCTATAACTTTTACTTTAAGTCCAAGGGATGTGTCCATCTAATCGACATATTCCATCAAACACAACTCTTCATAGATCTGAATGGTTCCTTTATCGCCTATTTAAATAAAAATTTGATCTCTCATCTACCTAGTTGTAACACCCCATATTTTTATGCTAGAATTCAAATCATCGTTTCTATATTTATAAACATTAATCTCATGATTTGTATGTTAATACATGTGTCATGATCATTATCCTAGTTTATGAAGTGCTCTCAAAGTGAAAGATGTTCACAGAATTTACTTAGAACAAAGTTGAGCTAAGAACCTTAGATTCATCCAGAGTTTATTGTTAGATTCTACAAAGGTCAATTTTAAAAGTGTATAACTTTTAATATATGTATAATTTTCTAGCTAAAGACCCACCAAATTGAAGGTAATTAAATCAAATTTCCAACGATACCAATTTTGCCTTAATCCGATATCCGAGTCAAAAGTTATAGCATTTTCATGTGAAATAGTAGGTCACCGCGATTACATCGCTCGGCGGTGCCTATGGCGGTGGAGCCAATACCGCTCAGTGGTAAGCCTCAAAATCAGGATTGTCCAAAATAGTAGGTCACCACTATTACACCGCTCGGTGGTGCCTATAGCGGTGAAACCAATAGCGCTCACTGGTGAGCCTCAAAATTGGGATTTTTACTAAAACTTTTAGTTCTGAGGGGCAGTCTTATCTTTTTCCATGTCAACCCAGGTTATAAAAATACAAATTTAAACATCTATTAGGGCATTATTTGCCCCCATTCTCCTATTTTACTCTCAAGAACAAACCCCAATCAATCCTCTTCAAGATCATCCATTCTATCACCTTCTCTTTAAGAAAAAAATCAAGAATTTAGTCTTCCTAATCTAAGAAGTTCAAGAAAAGCATTCAAGAACATTCCCAGGGCTTCAAAGTTAAGCTTTTACATCAAATCAAGCATAATAAGGTATGTGGGGTTATGAACAAGGATACTCATTTCATCCTTGAGCCCAAAACTAGTTTTTAAAGATTAATTTACATGAATTTATATGAATTGCAATTAGGGTTCATACCCAAAGTACCTTGTTTTGAGTTTTGGATTTATAAAGTGATTGGAGCATGAAAGTCTATATTTGTCTTGATTTAAAGAATTCTCTTTTATGATTTGAACACCATGAGTATAATTTGAGACATTGATTACAAATTTCCAATTGAGTTTAAGCATGATATTGTTGAAGTATTTCAAGAAGTATATTGAGCATGATGTTTTGCTATGAATTTTGTAAAAGTTTAAATCATGGGTTTTACGTCCTAAGTTTTAATATTGATATTTCAAAAAGATTATGCTTTTAAGCCACCCTATGATTTTGTATATTCAAATTTTAAGCAACATTTTGATCTTTTATTCCTCAGCTAAGATATGAAATCCACATAGTTAGTTTTGATTACAGTTTAAAATAGATAGACGCATAACTTATTTTCATTACAAACCCTTATGCTAGTTTTAAGGTGGTTTTCCTACAAAATGAGCATGCACATTAAAGGGAATAGTATTTAGCACCGAGTTGGGTATGATTCCAAGGTCTCATGCCCCAGAATAACGCGCCACCATAGGTTTTAATACCCCTAGTGGGTTCAGTATAGTGCTCACTCTAGCTAGGTTCTATTCTGATGGCAAGGGTAGAACAACTCTACCAACGTGGGTAAGAGACGTTGGACTTCATGATAGCTCATATGATTTATGTCTGTTAGAAGAACCTCCCTAATAGAAAAGAATAACAGAATAATTTTTAAAAACTAAGTGTAAAGGGTCACAACCTTACTTAGATATTGTCCTACATAAGACATCAGTTATCAAATTTTAGCTTTTAGTTTTCAGATAATAAAGGTGAGCTCTTTTCACTTTGACTGTATGATTTGAAACAAAATAAGAGTACAACTTTTTAGAACTAAGTGTGGTGGATCGCAAGAATTACTTTTAGGCTTTACTACTCATGATTTATGATTAGACAGTTTTAATTATTCAAGCCAAGGTGAGTCACTTACACTTAGCATGCAGTTTTTAAAAGTGTGTTTGAATATTGCATTATTGTTTTACTAAAGCATTCACCCCCATATGCTCAGTACATTCCAAAAGTACTGATCCACATATATGTCTATGTAATACATTGTTTAATAATGTAGGTACCAATTCAGTTGTAGTCTATATATCACGATCAGACAGTTGCAGATTCCAGCCAGCAGATGATGAGTCCTCCTACTTCGGGGACTTCAGTTAGATGTTATTTATATACTTTATTTTCTTACTCATGTGTATTTATTAGTGGTAGTTGGAGTCGCGTCTCAGCTATCTATAGTCAGTATAGTAGAGACTTCATAGACAGTTAATAGAACTAATGTATTTGAATTCCAGTTTTGTTTTGTATAAGTAGTTTTGTAATAATTTTTATATAGCTTTGTATTGATTAGATTCAAAAAAGATTAATCTCCTGCTTATTTTGTTCAGATTTATGTATTTTATTCAGTTGCTTATGATTTATGCTAGTACAAGGGTTAGCTTGGGATCACGTGTGGTCCTAAGCACCGTGTGACGACTAAGGGGTAGTCTTGGGTCATTACACAAGTTTTGAAAATCCTCTCTTTCAAAGTTTATTAGTTCCCAAATCATTTTCTAAGCCTTCATCATGCTTTATCTTTTGAAACCTACCAAATCTCTCCCTAAACTACAATGTCGAATCCTCCACCAATATTCTCTCCCAAAGATGAGCCAATTTCCTTGAGAGTGTGTGATACACCATCCATCCCCTCTAATTTTAAATACCAAAATTCGTTTGTCATTACAAAGTTCTCTCTTCTTTCATTTTGTAAAATTTTTAGGGACTTTAGTTGTCAAGAAAAGAAAAAGTCATCTGTTAAGCCCTTAACTGAGAAAGATGATAAAACTGTCCCCTTTATTCCTGACCTTCAATCAACCCCTTCCTAGATAAAGAAGAAGACCCTAAAATCACCACCCAAGACAAAGTCCCTTTAGTATCAGGTCAACTAGTTTTTTTAGAGTTAGTCTTGGATTGTTCCTCTAAGGTTCCATCTCCTTATGAGGTTGAGTCACCCAGTAAGTCTGAGAGTGCTTTCATTGATGAGAATATATTTGATGGGAACTTACCAACCTCTAAAGAAACTTCATCTAATATCCAGGCCACGAGTGAGGAGATTGGGTTCCAGGGTCTCACTGCTCTTAGTGGTGAACCTCCTAAATACCCTAGTACTCTCAACTCACCAAAGTAGGAGACAATTCCTGTTACATTGTTCACTAGGAGGTTGAATGATCCTTCTGAGAATGCTGAGGATGAAAATATGGTGTTACCCCCTATACTTGGCTTGTCTGGTGCTCACATGGATAAAAAAGGTGACTTTGAATAATGAAGATAATCGACCTTTATTAGGAAGTTGTCTAAGAAGGGATCCTCCTCCTCTACCAAAGATTTATCTGGGACCGTAAAGCCTCTAGGGACCAGGTTGAGTAAAGGAAAATTGATGAAGGAGGACCTGGAGAAGAACAAGAGCAACACTAAGAAAAGAAGGACACTAAAGAAAAGGGAAGTGACTGTGGTTGAACCTCTAGTGGAGAATATTGTGACAATTGAGTAAATATATGAGGAAGCTGAAAGTCATTTTGATAAAAATGGTGACAGTGATTATGATAGTATTTTGAGGAGCATGTCTGATGAGAATAAAGATGAATATGAGGGTGGTGTTTGTGATTCTAATGTTGAAAGAAGTATGGCTGTAATAAAAGCCAAAGCAAAGGGAAAGGCTGCTATTTTTCCTAAAAAGTGAAGCCAAAGGGAGTGATGCTCAAGAAATAGTGCCCAAAAGCACTGGTAATAGGAAAAGGTCTGAAAGGCCTAGCACCAAGGGACTAGGTCCTAGTTCAAAGTTTACTAGGACCTTAGGAGCCCCTGGGGTTCTGCCAAAGAAACTGGTTTCTCAAGAAAGGCTTCTACTTTCAAAAAAAAGGATAAGGTTTTGTTTTGAGAAGCGAGATAAAATATCCTCAAAACACAAGAGTTTTTGAAGGAAAGATTATTTGATCTTTCTATTGCTGGGATGCCTGGAATGATTGAGTTGACAGATTGGGTAAAATTTCAAAACTGGGAACACTTGTTTGAGCTGTCTGTTTCCCCTTGAATGAAAAGAAAGTTAGGATATTCTATCATAACCTAACTTTCTCTGAAAATGGTTTGTATTTAACTACCCAAGTCAATAGGACGAGTCTTGCTATTAATGAAGAAGTCCTATATGAGATTCTTAGGGTTCTTGTAGAAGGGATTAGGTCCCTAGGAAATGATAAAATATTTGCAAAATTTTTGACAATTTATGGAAATCTTGATGACATGAACATAAAAAATGTGAGCAAAAAGGACTTGAAAGGGGAATATCAACTCTTTTTTGAGTTAGTGAACAAAATACTCCTTTTTTGCTCAGAAAAGAGGACCACAGTAACAAGTCTCGACCTGTTCTTAATGGAGGTCCTAGACAAGTATCAGAAGGTAAATCTTTCTGCAATAGTGATTGAGTACATGAACTATTTTAATGATGGAAAAGGATGGAAAACATGATTTAACCTATGGGTTTGCATATTTTGATATTGGGTGTGATCGAGGAAAGGCTAGATCCATGAAGCAAATGTTTAATATAACCACATTGGAAGTTAATGAGTGCATCCCTATAAGAGAAAGTGAGAAGTCAAAATCCATCGTCGCTAATTTGATTGATGCTCAAACTGGGTTAAGGGAGGAACTAGATGCAATGACAGTCGTGGTTGCTGAAAAAAATGTAGAGATTGTTGTACTAAAGACAACATCAGTGAAAAAAGTGAGGAGGGAATAGGTTTATTGGAAAAGCTAAGTGCTGAAAATGTAGACCTACGTGAGAAAGTGAAAAAAATAAAAGAAAAGGTTGAGGTCTTGACTGGAAAGAATGAGGATATGATGCATCATCTCCTAAAGGCTCATGCTACAAAGAGTGAGAGGTTAACCATGCTATTTAGAAAATTGTCGTACACTCCTCCTGGTCCTTCCTCTTAGACCTTTTTCCAACCTGGTACTCAATCTGTTTCCCCCATCAAGCTCTATCTTTCTTAATTCCCGTTTAATATGATATTCCTAAGTTTTTGTTGATTTCTATTATGGTTGGCCCTATTGCTTTTAAGTTTTTAATGCCGCTGGTTTTTAAATAGTGTATAGTACTATCCTACTTGATTAATGAATGAATCTACTTTGTGATATCATCTCTCTTTCTTTTTCTAATCTTGCTTGGTCATGTAAGTGGAGCTTCAATGGTCATGCGTTAACATATGTGCTTATCTATATTTGGTTTACTATTCTATCACTTTGATGATGCCAAAATGGTGAAGTTGAGGTGTAACAAGTGTAGTATTATTGGTGTTGTAGTGTGGTGTGTAGAAATATATTGGGAAACAGTTCTTATACTCAAGGGGAATCTTAGGGTGCTGATAGACAAGGGGCATGTATGGAGAAGGTATCAGTGACAGGGGGAACAACTTGTGAATGCTTGAAGGTGTGTATGGGTTTGTTATCATCAAAGGGAGAAATTGTTAAGTTCTCAGTTTTGATGATTGACAAATTGTCTGTTGGGACCTGATTCCTGAAAAATATGCGATGACAAAGCTGAAGCTACTTAGGGACCTGGTTGACCGCATTTCCATCGTTGTTATGCACAGCTGGATGATAGTACAAAAGTTGATGCAAAAGCTGTGCACTTTTTGTCTCAGCTGATGAGACTTGTCTTATGTTTTCTTGTCTCACAACAAGAAAACCATGCTTTCATATTCTCACTACAATGGATTCCTTTAAAGATCCTGAATCAAAGCCTCACTCGCAACAAGGGACCTGCTCGCTCACAAGTTGTATTTTATGTTCTTGTTGTATTTGAGTCTTTGTATTATGATTAAGAAAGTTGCCTACTGTCATTGTTCATTATTAGTAGGTGTCTTCTATTCCAGTCTTGAAGTTAGTGTTGTCATCTAGAATTAGGAGATATTGAAGCTAGCATTAGCTTGTGGACTCAGTTTGAGTTAGCTGGATGTTGGTGCAGTAGAGTTATTGCACAATTCTCTTGTAACATAGTTATTACTAGGAGAAGAAGGATTAGGAGTTTTAATCTTTGATGCCATGGAGTCTGTATTCAAGGTTGCTTGAATATTAGTGGAGCTTCGAAAATCTTGAAGGCATGTCGTGATTTTTCTCCCTTAAGCAAAGAGTTTTCACATAAATATTATTGTGTTCTTAATTATTTACTTTACGTATTATATTGTTAAGTTTCTTGTTGTATACGTCTGTTGGGACCAGATCCCAAAGTAAGAGAGCAATAACTAGTCGACTTCTTCACGCCTTTTGAACACCGTTTGTAAGGTGATATTTATTTTGAAACAAAAATTTTTAGTAAGATAACACTAGACGAAGGGAGTAAAACACTCAAGTGCACGAACGGTTATGAGAGTAATAAAAAAGTAGAAAACAATGATTGTTGTTGAAGAAACTAATGGGAGAGAGATTTTATTTCTCTTATAATTGCTCTACAAATGAACTTATTTGAATTTCTGTTTATAAAAAAATAATATTATAAAGCTTTTTAAAAAACTGCCTCTAACCTGCTTGCAAGTTTAAAGACGTGCAATATATTTCAGGAAGTTTCTTCTAAACACATCCATAATAATGAGTGTATTTATAGCACAGATAAGTTTTAAAGTAGCATAAGCATCAATATATAAATAAAAATGATTATAATATAAACAAACGTCAGACCCACTTCCTCCCACAAAATTCTTTCACCTAGTACCTAAGTGGTAGTAAAATACAGCACACTTCCTACCACAAAATTCTTTCACCTAGAACCTAAGTAGTAGTAAAATATATCACACACTTCCTACCACAAAATTCTTTCACCTAGTGCCTAAGTAGTAGTAGTAAAATATATCACACAACCTGTCTATTACACATTTCTCTTATATTTTTTCTGTTCTGAGAACATTGAAGGAGTGTCTCAATAATTGATAAAATTGTTGTTATCTGATCAAAAGGTCACGGATTTAAGTTTTGTAGGAGTATTCTTCCTCAAACCCTGTATATAGTGAAAATTTGAGTATATCAAACTGTCTTTTTTTTAAAAGTGAGAATATTAAGGAGCTTGATCAACATGCTTGCTTCACATGCATGCTTAATCTAGGTCAATTTTGCACTATTTTACTAACTTATTACAATTTGTCTCATACGTAATTTGATAGGTATATCCAATTCCAAGGTCCTTAAAAATGCTTTACAAATGCTGCATCATGCTGATGTCATTAATCGATAAAGATAGCTGGCTGATCAATTTGACGATTGATATCATTAATAAACTTACAAAAGTTTTCTCGGCGAAAAAGAAGAATGAAGTAGCCATTTGGCTATGAAAAGCAAAGCCATTCTCTTTCAAATCTTTCAAGTTGAAAATAGAGTTAGAATTGTGTTTGATCATAATATTTAGAATTTAAACTTTAAAAAAAATTGAACATGCAATGTAATTCAAATGGAATTATTTTATGAAAATAAAAAACTCAAACTTTTTTTCAAAAAATAAAAAAATGTGAAACCAAATAAAGTGAAAACACTTCTAGAGGTGTTTTTCAAAATTCAAATAGAACTACAAGTTGTATTTAGTATTTTTATGGACAAACAATAATTTTGAAATAAAGCTAATGCGTATTTTAAAATAAAATGAATAATATTTCTGACCGAACGGATATCAAAAGTATTGAAATATTGCACAATATTTAAAAAATAGTACTATTTAATCAAAGTATAAAATGATTCTTTGATTTTGTAAGTAGTAATGGACTCTTGCCGAACAAATTTTGTGACAGAGAGTAAACTTTTTATGTTTTTTTGAGTATTTATTAAATTTCTAAATCTCAAACGATTATTTTATTTTGTAAGTAATAATGTTAAGGGTAGAAGATTTTCACTCTATATTAGTTAACAATTTTTGATCTTTAATAAAATATAGTACTAATATTATTGATTACGCATCTCTTGGAGCTCTATTAGATTATGAGTGTGTTCGGTAGGAAGTTGGTTTTGATGAATTCAAAAAATTGAATGGATTTATTACCTATTTTTTTTTTTTTTTATGTTTGATTATTTAAAACGTTATTTATTTAGGAACAAAATAAAAAATTAAAATATAACTTATTTAAGGACGAACGCAGTAATATATGTTGAATCCATGCTGGCACATATTCTAATATTAGTTTAGTTTACGTGCTTTGCACGTGTAATTTGCATCAATAAATAAAATTATATATATAAAAAATAATTAAAAATAGCAATGATGCTAAAATAAATATATGTATATTCAAATGATGTAAATAAATATTGTACGTAAATAAATATTGTATATCCAATATGTCATTGTCCGTTCTATAAAATTAAAGATCATGCTTCATGCAAATCAATTATTGATTTGTATAATTCATATATAATCTTTAAAGTGATTAACTGAAAAAAATAACGAAAGGATGAAAAGATGATAAATGAATGCAAGGAGATAACTTAACGTAGATGAAGTACAAAAACAGACCATATATGACGTAATGAAGAATTGAAAATAACCCACCATGAAATTAAAAAGAGAGAGACTATTAATTATTCAATTCTTTAAAATAAAGTAGGAATGTACGCAAAACAACTGATTTTAATATTGTTGTCTTTATATTTAGGTCTAAACCCCTGAAGAAAAGGTTTATAGATAAATCAACCAACCGAAAAATTGAACCTTAGTATCATGAGAAAATTGAAGGAAAGGTGTTTTTTAAATCTTAAATGAAGGATTGGTGACATTGGCTAACTTATAGGGTCAAACATCATTAGGAAACTTGATTAAGTTAATTGTGGACTTGATTAATATTTTTAAAATTTCTAATCTTTTCAAAAATACAAATCAACCCAACCCACAGCCCTCTTCAATCCAAATCAACCACTCTCTCTCTCTCCAGCTACTCTCAACTCTCTCCCAACCAACATTTCTGTAAAATTTCTCCCTTCAACCTCCGGCGACAAATAGTCGGGCGAGTTCTTTTTTGACTTTCAACCATCAATCGATGTGAAGACTTCTCCGGCAACAACAACTTTAAGTTCTTCGTCGTCCCATTTCTTTTCTCACAGGTAAAAAATTATGAAGAAACAGAGAAACTTGAGCCAACTACTTTTCTAGTATTAAAATATGGACTGAATAAAACCCTAATTTCTGACATTTCTTCTTCTTGTTGTCGTACTGTTGATTCGAATTTATTGGTGATTTTTTGTCACAATTGATGTTCTTAATGTGTGTGTGTGTGTGATGTGTTGATGTTACTGAGTTGATTTATTGTTTGTCTTGGAAAAATGATAGTGCAACAGATGAAACATCTGATGTAACAGATGAAACATATGATGCAACAGATGCAAATCTGATGTAACAGATGAAAATCTGATGTAATTATAAAAATCTGATGCAACAGGTGAACAATCTAACAGATTATTCATCTATTGCGATAGACGACTCTTCTGTTCGGAAGAAATTTAAATAATATTAATCCAACAGATAACTGATTAGTGATTTATTTTTATCTTTTCCAACGGGTTACTCTGCATTTTACAATAAATTAGTGACTGTTTTTATTCTTTTCAGCGGTTTATTCATCCGTTGTAACAGGTCGGATATATGTTGCAACAGATAACATACCCGGTGCAATAGATTAGTGATCCATTTTTATTGTTTCTAACGGTTTACTCATCTGTTGTAACATGTCGGTTATATATTGCAACAGATAAAATACCTGGTGCAATAGATTAGTGATCTATTTTATGGTTTCCAATGGATTACTCATCCGTTGCAATGGGTCGGTTATATGTTGCATCGAATAAAATACCAGGTGCAATAGATTAGTATTGTTTTTATGGTTCCCACGGATTACACATCCGTTGCAACAGGTCGGTTATATGTTGCAACAGATAACATACCTGGTGCAACAGATTAGTTATCTGTTGGAACTGTTATATTACTATTATGCATTAATCAATTATAATCTATGTTATATTCTTGTTAATTTAAGATAACATGGCTCCCAAAAGAAAAGAAATCGAATCAAGTCCAAGTAAAGAAACAAATACAGCAGCTCAGCTACATCCACCACTCTATGAACTTGCTTCACAAGCGTTATCTCAATCAGGAGCAGAAGATAACGAACACGGGGAGGAGGAATCTTTCAAAAGAGATGATCCAAATACTAATAGCCCTTCTGCCGAAGAGTTGGACAAAACCTTCAGCATTGATCGTTATTTTGTGATAATGCAGTGTGATGGTGCCACATATTTAATGGGTGATCTCGTGGTTAAGTCAGTCATGGGAAAATCTTTCGACGCTTTCAGAAAAATACTTCGAGAATAAAAATTGGATCCTTATTTCAAGGAAAGCTTCTTTAGGCAATATTTTAATTTGCCAGAGGACAATAGTGCTCATTTTCAAATAAAAATGGTATATGATCTTCTCAAGCACAGGTTTATGTATGAAAATAAAGATAAGATGGATGAGGTGTGGATAAATTACTGTGGCATGTCTATTTTTTTACTAAAATATTATCCTCCTTCTCCTTCTTAAGTTATACCTACTCTGATCCAAAAAAAAAACACCCCGCACACCCAAAAAAGGAAAAGGCAAGTCGAGTGATCGTGATGACCTGGTGTCTATTATTGGTCCAACCTTCAAAAATAAAAATCTGATAGAAGCGTTGAAAGGTAAAGGACTTTCAAAAAAGCACAAGCAATCATTGTGGTTGGTTTGGTTTGTAAATAATGTTCTCTGGGCGAGAGACGTTAACAATAACATAAGCCTCAGTTTAATAAATCTCTCTGAGGATCTTGAGGCATTTAACAACTATCCTTGGGGTTATGAAAGCTTCAAAACTACTGTCGAATATTTTTTGACTCCGTTAATGCCAAAAACAGTCAACTTATATGGCTTTCCATGGGCCTTCATGAAAAATATTTCTTTTATCATGATATGATTCATTATTTTTTATTCTATAATGCTTTTGATTTATTGGCGTTATGTTATAGGCTTGGGCATTTGAAGCCATTCCTTATTTGATACAACAAGTGAACTACCAGGAAGAAGTTTCCTATCCAAGAATTCAGAGATGGTTGTCGGCCAAAACCGATAAAAATGCAAAATTTCTTGATCTTTTCAATCCCCCCAAGGAAGCAGTAAGTCCAATTCTAATCAAGCTTTTATTTTAATTAATGATTAAATGATTTCATCATCATTCTTAATATATGTACCGATTTATTTTAGATTGTCCATCCATGGCTTGTTCCGACCAACCGAGAGTTAAAGATGTCATTTTCCTTACTTTATGGTCTGTGCAAATTTTGTTGGAATCTAAGGTCGTTAATGGAATAAAAATGGAATTGTTTGGAGCAACAACCATCACAAGAAAAATAATTTTAGAGGGTGGGGCTAATGATGCTCCTCTTACAGTTTTTGAAACAACAAGCCATTATGATTATGATCATAATGGTTGTACAAATTTTTCTCCAGATTTTGCCGCATTTAGCAAATGTTGTTCATGCAAATTTCAAGAATACAAGGCAAAACACGATGAAGTGATTAATGTTGTTTATGCATTAACTGCATCTGTAATGGAAATGACATCTAAGAGGGGTGTCATTCCATCAAAAAAGATTTTATATCCATACACTCCACTACAGATCAAGGCGGATAAGAGAATAAGGAAAGACACTTCCAAGGCATCACCAATCATAAAAAAAAAGCAAGATTGAAATGCCTCTGTCTTTGTTTTGCACCGATGTTCAGTGTGCAAGGGCCACAGGAGAGCAACATAAACTGAAGAAGATGAATGTACATCATCTGTTTCAAAAAAACATGCACATATTTGTTTCAACAGATGATACATCTGCTGAAAATTATTAAATAGGTACATACATCTGTTGTAACTGTTATCTAAACTGTTGCATTGGATTCATTATCTGTTTCAACAGATGAGTCTTATGTTACAACAGATGGGTTATCTGTTTAAAATTATCGTACTGCTCTGATTTACCTTTTTGAATTTGTCCTAATAGATAATCCATCTGATGCAACATAGGACTCATTTATTATAATAAATGGAAAATCTATTATATATCTCTACTAAGCATTGACAATTCTGGCTTTCCAGGTGAATGTCACAGCTACTGTCAAAGAGCATAATATCATAGTTGATAATCCATTAACTGCTTCTAAAGATGAAGAAAAAGTGGAGCCTATCAGTTTGGGAGAACGAAAGAATTATCCATTTGAAAGGTTCAACATCTCGGACGAGGCTTCAAAAAAACTAACACAGTTGATCAACGACTATTCAGAATGGATTGTTGATGGGCTGTTAAAGCATCATGCCTGCAGGTACATAAATCAATTTTATAGATATTGGTTTATACAATTCTTGTTGTAAGAACCTGACATTAACACATATAAATCAACATGTAGAAAACAAAATGACGAGCGCTACAAAGTGAACGAATCAAGTCTTGGTTTTAATATGTTCGACTTTATTATTGCACATCCCGAAATGAAGAATTGGTTCTATTTGATGTCATAGCCCCAAACTTGCTGGAATGATGAGGTTTAAATGTCATACATATTACTATTAATTAATACTTTATTTATGCATCTGCGTATTGATTTTTCCATTACGTAATCTGAAATGTTTGATAATATATGTAGCACCTCGATGTCAATTTTTACTACCTCCGAAAGAAGGCCAAGTTACAAATACAAGAACAATACAGATACACAGCAGGCAATTGTTTGTACAAAGTTTACATCAATAATGCCTACGATAGGTATTGTCAACAACAGTCGAAAGTTTCTCAAAATGAGGAATGCTTAATCAACATCATCAAAGGTTTTAGCATTCCGACTGGCTTACCTTGGCATTTGGTCAACGAAGTGTGCATCCCAATTAATTGTGGTGATGAAATTCATTGGGTGTTGGCTGTCGTCGTTCTAAAAGAGAGGCACATCCGAGTTTATGACTCGATGCCATGAAGGAGATGTTTTGGGCCATCGTCTGAGATATAAAAGTTGGTCAAAATATTGCCTACTTACCTTGATATTAGTGGATTTTTGGAGCAAAAGGTTCGTACTAATTGGTCGACGATTGAAGCATACCAAGATAAAATGGCTAATCCATTTGATGTACAATATGTTAACAAAATTTCTCAACAAACCATTAGTAGCCTGTAAGTTTAAGTGTCATGATTTAGTTTCATTTCACAAATTTCATAACGCTTGCATGAACTGCAAGATATGGATTATTTATTTTTTTATAACGCAGGGATTGTGGTCCTTTTGTTGCCACCTATGCCGAGTATTTGAGTGATGGATTACAAGTACCAAATGATGGACTTGATGCCGGATTACTCCAAAAAAGATATGCTGCTCTTTTATGAAAGTAAGGAGAAGCAAAAGCTCAGAAGCCGTACGCAACCGACGTTAAAGATCCACGAAGACCAAAGCCGAATTTCGTAGCACCGGATGAAGAACAACTTGTCCATATTTATTAGATCTTTATAGCTTGAGTCCGTCAATGTAATAACCTATACTCCTTGGTTTAACTTGTTGATTTATTTGTAGAGTAGATGTTTGTACCCATAATGATTTTTTTTACATTTCATTTATTTGTTGAGTTATTTCATGTAAGTTTCGATGGCTTCGATTTATTTTATTCTGTCTATGAATATAATTAATCCTTAGTTTTGAACATGTTAATTGAAATGGAGTACTAGATTCAAATATCACAACAGATAATACATCTGCTATTACAGACGATATATCTTATCAGATAGATTTAGACATATGTTGCAATATGAGATGCAATACGTAGGTCATCTGCTGGAAATTATATAACAGGTGTTCCTACTTTTTTGATTTGCTTCAATAGATTACCGATCAGTTACAACAGATAGATTATATGTTACAACAAATCATATATCTATTGCGACAGATAGACTGGGAACATCTGATAACACAATAGATGACCAACTTATTCCAACAGATAATTAATTTGTCACAACAGGTACTATATCTATTATGACATATATAAAATATGTTGCATTATAAAAATTCAATTTGGCCAGACATAAAAATTACTGCCACAACATGTAAAGTGAATTGGATTGAAATAAAAATTTGTTTTCGTGTTCGTCTCTGTCTTTGAACATGTTTTTTTTATACACGGGCTCCAACCATTTAGTTAGTAACCCATATGCCCAGACCCATTGCATCTTTCCCACAACGGTGTCGAACATACCGATCATTTGTGTACCGGTCAGTAAACAGTCGATGTATGCGAGCGAGTACGGCCCGCATACTGCACCGATTGTATTTCTTGGGAGCTGGATGTTCTTATTTCAACCTTTCAAATCCCATGATTCCTTCACCAAGACTTCAGCCGGCAAATGATCCATCATCTTACTCTACATCAACAACTTGGGCAACAACTTCAAGAGTGGCTGCATGTGGGTTAAAAACGTCTTCTCGCTGAAGATAGGTAAGTTGCAGTCATAAACCTTAATCTTTCCCTCGTAAAGTAGTATCTCAAAAGTGAGAAAATGTGTGACATCCACGTTCATGACTGTAAGGATTCTCTTTGCCTTGGTCCAACTCTTGCCGTGTGGATATGGCCTATTCCCTCTTACATATTTAATCGCTTCTTTATCCCAATGGAACGTAGAAACTAGATCAAATCCTGGGCCACCGAAATCAGCTATCTTACAGAGTTTAACGTACCTATCCTTGAAATTATTGTAGAAGTTAAGGTCCATATCCTATTGGCAACATCATAAGCATCCGGGTACGCTAATTGCCTGCCCCTCATTAGGCAGAGAATTTCATCAACATACTGTGGTATAACAAGACAATTTTTTAATAGGTTAGTAATTGTAACGAATAAAAACACAGTGGAAAGAATTCGATGTAGAAGGTTCTCTGAATCAGTTCACAGATTACCCAGCCAATGCAACTTATGCAACAAATGTTATTATGTTGCAATAGAATACCAAATTTTTATAATAGATTACATATCTGTTGCGTAGATTCTTCTTCATAGAGTAGATTGGAAGGCTAGGTTAGCAAAAGTTTGGGAGGCTAGGTTAGCAAAAGTAAACTTACCTTGTCCTCGTACCACATGCATATATTTTTCATATTCGAGAAGTCTTTGGCGGCAAATGAATGAATAGTGTATTATTTTTGAACCTTCATCTTGATGAATTCTTCCAGTTCTTTCTTCTTCTTCTTGCCAAGCTCCGTGAATATGTCCACCTTCTTCTGTGGCCCCTGAACTTCAACTAATATTGGAGCAGAGGGAGTTACAATTTTTTCTGTTTCCAAAATGGAGAGAGTTTGTCTAATTTTTCTTCTCTTCCTTCTAACCTCCACTGTAGAAGTGCATGGCTCTCTCTCCTCGTTGGATAGTATGACACCCCTTCTGGATTTCAAATCTTCGGTAGCTTCAATAATAGCCTTTAGATTTTCAAGGAGTTTATCCTCTCTGTCCTTGCACACTTTGCATTTGCAATGGGAATATGAGGGTGAGGAGGGGTGAGAGGGACCATTGTAAGAGTGGGAGGGACCGGTGTAGGGGTAAGAGGGAGGACCTGTGCAAGGGGTGTTTTCAAACGTATTTATTTTTTACTGAGCACGAACATTCTCATAATCACGACTGGAGGAAGAAGCAGCAGCAGGATGGCTGCCACCATCACAAACAACTTCACCAGCAACACCCCAGAAGAAACACTTGGATCTGTTGCAGTTTGAGGTTGGTCGTGAAGAGCTGCAACATTAGGTTGACCTTGCTTAATTGCTCTTCTTATGGATGTTGCTCCATCCAATTCCTTTTTTATTAACTCCACTGTTGGGTCTTCTTTTGTATCAACAAGACCCAGAGTAAGAAAAAAAGTCATCCCCAGCTCATCAATGATTGGCATGATCCAAGGATGCATAACCTATAAAAAAAGACAGGAGGAATTTAAATCATATAGTAATAATTTGCAGTCAGTTGGGTTACATGGGGCTCGGGTTATGTTAACACAACCAAATTATGCAACAGACAATCTAGCTACCGCAACAACTGATTTGTATGTTGAAACAGATTGATAATATATTGCACCAGATTACCCATCTATTGCATAATTTGCAGTATATGGGTAATCTATTGATTAGGGTTCAGAGACCAAAGCAACATATGGTTAATCTATTGCAAAATATGGATCGTCTGTCACAATAGATTACCCATCTGTTGTACCAGTTGCAGTTGATGGTTAATCTGTTGCAATAGATGACCCATCTGTCGCAACAGATGGAACATCTATTTCAATATCATTCTTTGAGGCAAATTATTTTAGTTGAAAGAAGACGTACTGCATCATTCAGAGGGTTAAAGAGATCAACCTCATTATTATTTTTTTTGCTTCTCTTTGCTGCAGCCAACCACCTAAGGATCCTTGGATAAGAAACCTTATCCGGGTAATCCTTGAAATACTTTCGGAGGGGAGGAATAGCTTCACATACCCAAGCCTAAAACTTATAAATAGGAAGAAAGCAAAAAAAAAAGTCATAAGTATATTCAATATAAATTAATGAATGAATAAAAATAGTGATCAATTTTACCATGAAAGCCTAAGGAAAGCCGTATAATGTGGTCGTCGTTGGCTTTCTTGACTTGCATTTGTTGGACCCTTTGTGGGGTGTTTTCTTGATGAGAGGTTCTTCTGGACGAACGCATCTCAAGACCGTTACTATGGCAAACTCTTTCAATCCAAAACAAACCAGCATGCCATAGTAGTTGATCCAGACTTCATCCATATTTTTTTCGCCCTTCTTCGGACCTTCATCATCCCCCGCATACTTGATCCTGCGCTTGAGAAGTCCATATACCGTGATCATTGAGAAACAGAGAGGGCGGAGCCCAGATAGCTCAAGAAAGTATGTAAAACAGCTCTTCTTAAAAAGTCCATCTATGTTTTCCTTCTTCATAATACTCCTAAGTTCGTCAAAAGGTTTCCCCAACTGACATTTAAGTACAAGATCACCAAAGACTGCTTTAGGGCTATTCATCAGCATCACAACTCGAAACTTGTCAATACTAATGGTTTTGATAGAATTATGCTGGAATTTTAATATTATTTCACGCCTTATTGCTGAGGAGGAGTTATCACTTTCCTCGGCTTCATTTTGCCCTGAATGAGATTGTTTTAGAAGTTCATCCGAATCTATCTGTACTCTAGCCTTTTTTGTTTGGTGATCAGAAGTTGATCCATTTTCAGTTTCTTTTCTTTTGGGAAACATCTTTTAACTACAAATAATAGAAAAATAAAAAATACATTGCATTTGATGTTTGTATATTTTTTCTAAAAAAGGTGAGACAAATTTTAATAAATTATTCTACACCACATAATAAAAAAAACACTCCAACGAATAACCCATCAGTTGGAATAGATGGGGAACCCGAATCTGTTTGAAGACCTATTTAATATCTCTCAACAGATATTCCACCTGTTGCAATAGATGGACAAATTTTAATAAATTATTCTACGCCACATTACAAGAAAATACTCCAATGGATAACCCATTAGTTGGAACAGATGGGGAATTTGTTTGAAGACCTATTTAATATCTCCTAACACATCTTCCACTCATTGCAATAGATGGACCACCACCACCACAACCAATGCCACCAAGACCACTACCAATGCTACTAATACCCACCAAGACCACTGACACCACTGCAAAAAAATACAAATACCAGCACCATCAATAATAGCCACCAACACCACCACAAACATCATCCAATAATACCATGACAGTCAACAAAACAGTGAGAGAAAAACTAGGATTTTCTTGGGTGCTTCTTACTTTTTTAGCATCAAAACTCAAAATTATTAACCCATTCTCGAAGATAATACAACTAAAAGTCTTTTTTTTCATTATTAACTAAAAGGCCCTATTTTTTAAAATAAAGAATAAATGTAGAACTCTTCTCAAACGCTGTTACTTGCAAAGACAAAGAAAACAACGGATACAAGTGGGAATGAAGTCAAAAAAAATAACTATATGTAGTCGTAAATGGGAAGAAAATCGACCTGTTTTGAAGGGTTGAGTAATATGTTGAGTAGTTCTTATTTGTATTATTGAGAGTAAGAAGATCTCTTTCCCTTTCTTTCTCTCTCTCTCTCTCTCGAGAGAGAGAAGAGCGAGAACTTAAGATTTGAAATAAAAAGTTTTTCATGCAAATGGATGATTTGTATGGGTTTATTTGTAATTTTAAAAAAAATGACAAGTTTTGAAATTACTAATTTGATCTGAATTGATCTTAATTAAATTTAAAATTTTTAAAAGATATAGTTTTTAAAACATTGAGTTGATGAGAACTCATTTCAACTTAGAGTGATCGATCGATAACTTGGGTCGGGATAAATGTAATACCAACGGCATGCAATTGCAAAGACTCAATTGGATTTGTAGTTGACTCTACGAGCTCATTGATTCATCCCTAGTCCCAGCTATACTATCACTATCCTAACATTGAGTTTATGAGAACTCATTTCAACTTAGAGTGATCGACCGATGACTCGGGTCGGGATGAATGTAATACCAATGCCATGCAATTACAAAAACTCGATTGGATTTGTAGTTGAACCTACGAGCTCATTCATTCATTCCTAGTTCCACCTAAATTAACTTAGGTACTATCACTATCCTAACATTGAGTTGATGAGAACTCATTTCAACTCAGAGTGATCGATTGACGACTCGGGTTGGGATGAACGCAATACCAGTGCCATACAATTTCAAAACTTAATTGGATTTTTAGTTGACCCTGCGATCTCATTCATTCATCCATAGTTTCACCTAAATTAACTTAGGTACTATCACTATCCTAACATTGAGTTAACGAGAATTCATTTTAACTCAGAATGATCGATCGACGACTCGGGTTGGGATGAACGCAATACTAATGCCATGCAATTGCAAAGACTCGATTGGATTTGTAGTTAACCTTGTGAGCTCATTCATTCATCCCTAGTTTCACCTAAATCAATTACAATAAAATCTATTGCAACAAATGACTGAGTTGTTGAAAATTTTCAAAAAGATATTCATATCTATTGCAACAGATGACATATCTGATTTAATTATTAAATAGACATTTGCATCTATTGTGACAGATGACTGAGTTATTAGAAATTTTCAAACAAATATTTATATCTATTGAAACAGATGACATATCTGATTTAATTAATTATCAAATGGATATTTTCATCTGTTGTCACAGATGACTGAGCTGTTAGAATTTTTAAAAAGATATTGATATCTGTTGTAACAGATGACTGAGCTATTCGAATTTCTAAACAGATCTTTATATATGTTGCAACAGATGACATATCTGTTTGAAAATCTTTTTTTCTCTTTTAATTTTAAAGTAAGCTTCTGGTCCGAGTAGATAATATCAAGTAGTAGTACTTACTACTAAAGGCGGTAAAAAATGCATTTTGGATATCTCAAAAGTGAGTTTATTGAGCAGTCTTGTCTTGTTTGTTCAATGTCACTAGTCTTAGTCTTCCTCGTGCCTCTCAAATTATTAATGAAATTAATGAATGTTAATTAATGAATATTAAAAACTCCCACGTCTATGTACACAATACATCTATAGAAATTATCTCATCTCTTCCTTCAGCTGCAGTTTATTTTATTCAACTCCCATCATCTTTTTCTTTCTCTCCTCATTAGGGTCACAACCTTTTTTCTCTCTTTTCTCTTCTCTTCTCATAAAGATTCTTTCGGATCTAAATCGATCCATATCTTTCCTTGATTGAAATTGCTGTTTTGATCCCCCTTTTGATATTAAGGTATGGTTCATTATTGCTCTTTTATTCTCGTCTTGTTCTTTACAAGTTATTTATATTTGTTTTTTTATTTAATTACTATTTACCTATATCATATTTATTAAAAAAATTTGAAAGATCTTTTAAGTGTTGAATAAACAAACCGAGAATTTTTATTATAATATGCGAAAAAGTCATCTGTTGGGAGAATTTTAAAAGTCTTGTTGGCAGTACTATTTTTTTTATATGTATTTTGTTTGTTTCCTTATTGTTGATGCAGTTAATGATGTTGTTGGTGGGGTTGGCGTTGTTGAAACTTGTGGTGTGTGTGTTGTTGATGGTTCTGGAGCAAAGGATGTTGCTTCTTTGTTGTTGATAATGTTGTTGGAAAAAATATTGTTGTTTATTTTGTTATTGATGTTTATGCTGTTATTGATGTTGCAATAGATGGAGAAACTGTTGGAACAAATCAGACCACCAGAAAGGCTGATTTGATGTATTCCATCAGACTCCATATCTGTTTCAACAGACTCTACATCTGTTGCAACAGACTTCACATCTGATGCAACAGACTCCACATCTGATGCAACAGATGAATAATATTCTTTTTGTGACATTAATTTTTTTCCTCTTCTCTGTAGATATAAGGAACTGATAGTTGATCAACTTTTGCCGGACTATCACAAGAGGCTGCAATAAAAATAGATTCAAAGAAATAAGCTGCTTGTAGATGGAACCACTTTATATGTAGGAGGTATGTATTACTGATAATGTTATCATGGAAACACATATAGAGTGCACTGATTTTGTGAATGCTATTTTTACTGATTAGTCATAGATCATTCGAACAAGATGTCTGCAATTTTACAATTAAGTTTGGTAGGTCCGAATTGATAAGGCCGAGGACCATGAATATGGTTCTGATTCCCTGTTAAGATTTAATGTCAGTTGTTGTTCATGTTTATTTGTCAAGCATTGTGAAGGGATCTAGTTTTAGTGTCACTGTAAAGAGACTCAATAGCGATGGGACTAACTTTTAGGGTGCATTGGACCCTTAGAGGGCCTTCAAAGCTTAGCATTGGATCTAACAAGAATGGAAAACCAATATAGTTATTTCCCTAACCCAAATTTATATGATTGAGTTGCTCGCTCGGGGTGAAGATTATACGCCAGAAGGTAAGGTAGGAGAATGCCTTCGAGGGAAAATGGATGGTTGATAGAAGACTATATCATCTGAGAGATAATTGAAGAAGAGTCATAGGGTAGAAAGTAACTTCTAGCGAATCTGGCCAATGAAATTATCTTAACAGATGCAAAATCTGAATCAAGTGCAAATCTGAAAGTGTATCCATTAATGTAATTCGTCTATTGTCTCTCTGAAAGAAAAATAATACAGATGGAAACTTTACTAGGGAGCTATGTGGTCAGTATTATCACCTAGATAGAAAATAGGAGAAGACCAACAAAGCAGCCTAACGGGCATTGAGGGTTGAAATAATGTACAACAAGTCTTGAAAACTTACGCCAATAGCAACTACAGTTAAAATAAGGAATCTAAGCGACGACGAAAATTTCTGAATTTGAAATTTCATCCCATGCCTTCTTGTTTGTATTTTCGATCAGGTCCACTGCCGTTGACCTGATCAAAACCACAAATAATATTGAAGGCAAATTGAGTATCATTTCTTCTTTAGCAATATGGTTATAATTGATTATGTTTTCTTGGCTTAGCACGCTTTTAACATTTCTTGGAGAAGATCAGATGCTTGCTGTAGTATGTGAATCTCGATAATTTTCAAGCTTGCCTCCAGCTTGCTGATTCTGTATTCAAGCTGGTCGTTGCTGTCTTCAAAGTTGGTAAGGAGTTCCTCATCTCTTGTGAGCTCTATCAGGAACACTACCTTCAAAGTTGTGGCATTCTAGAAGCCCTTTAAAACACTTTCTTTAAAAGCCTTAAAGGATACATAGAGGGTCACTGTGTTTGTTTTAGGTCACAATATGTTGATGCACGTTGAAGATATGGTCTCAATAGTTGAAAAACACACTTTTATCGAGCGTTGCTCAATGTATCATGCTCAATCAATTTTGATAAATTAGTAAGCATGGAGTTACATAGCGTGTGATCTAAACCGGCTCTACCAAGCCTATCAAATGTTACGTAACTCCAAGCTCATTACCCTATCAAAAAAATATGACCGAGTTAGTGCACAAATCGAATGAACTCAATCTCTCAGCCTTTCTGCTGATCACTCTTCTCCAATATAGATTACAAGATATCTACTATGCAAAAGTCTACACCGTCGCCAAATATGCTTGCCTGGGAGCAATTAATCTGAAGATATTTATTGATTGTTCTCAGGTAAGCATGTCTGGTAACGGTGTTGACTTTTGCATAGCAGATATATTTTCATCTATATTGGATAAGAGAGATCAGCAGAAAGGCTGACAGATTGAGCTTGTTTGATTTGTACACTAACTCGGACATATTTTTTTGATAGGGTAATGAGCTTAGAGTTACATAACGTTTGATAGGCTTGATAGAGTCGGTTTAGATCACACATTACGTAACTCCATGCTTACTAATTTATCAAATTGGTTGAGCAAGATGCATGGATCAACGCTCGATAAAAGTGTGTTGTTCAACTATTGGGACCACATCTTTAACGTGCATCAAAACATTTTGACCTAAAACAAACACATCGACCCTCCATGTATCCTTTAAAGCTTCTGAAGATAGTATTCTGAAGGTCTGCTAGAATGCCACAATTTTGAAGGTAGTGTTCTTGATCGAGCTCACAAGAGATGAGGAACTCCTTACCAACTTTGAAGATAGCAACGACCAGTTTGAATACAAAATCAGCAAGCTGAAGGTAAGCTTAAAAATTATCAGGATTCACATACTACAGCAAACATCTAATCTTCTCCAAGGAATGTTGAAAGCATGTTAAGGCAATAAAACACAATCAATTAATCCATATTGCTAAGGAAGTAATGATACTCTATTTGCATTTCAATCTCGTTTGTGTTTTCGATCAGGTCAACGACAGTGGACCTGATTAGAAATACAAACAAGAAGGCATGGGATGAAATTTAAAATTCAAAAATTGCCGCCTTCACTTAGTTTCCTTATTTTAACTACAGTTGTTGTTGGCATAAATTTCCTAGACTTGCTGAACAGTATTTCAACCCTCGATGCCCGTGAGGCTACTTTGTTAGTTTTCTTGTATTTCTACCTAGGTGATAATCCCGACCACGCAGCTCCCTAGCAAAGTGCCCATCAATATTATTTTTCTTTTAGAGAGACAACAGATGAAATTACATTACAGGATACACTTTCATATTTGCACTTAATTCAGATTTCGCATCTGTTAAGATGATTCCATCATCCAGATTCGTTAGAAGTTACTTTCTACCCTATGCCTCTTCTTCAATTATCTCTCAGATGATATAGTCTTCCATCAACCACCCATTCTTCCCCGAAGGCATTCTCCTACAGCACCTTTTGGCATATAATCATCACCCCGAGCGAGCAACCCAACCATAAATTTTGGCCAGGGGAATTTCTATTGGTTTTCCATTCTTGTTTGATGCAGTGCGAGGCTTTGAGGGCCCTCTAAGGGTCCAATGCACACTTAAAGTTAAGTCCAATCGCTATTGGTTCTCTACAATGACGACAAATATTGATTCTTTCTCAAAACTTGACACGCATAAACACGAGCAACAACCATCAGTAATTCGTAACAAGATATTTGCACCATCTTCATGAGGTCCTCAACCTTATCAATTTCAATCCCATCAAACTTAATGGTACAATGCAGAATTTTATTTGAATGATCAATGCCTAATCGGTTAAAAACTGCATTCACAAAAATATTGTACTTTGTGTGTGTTGTTCTGGTGACCTTATCAGTAATACATACTTAACTCCTACACATATGATTGTGGATCTATCCGTATGCACCTTATTCTTCCTAGCCCATCTATGGCTTAAATTAAATAAATAGATGACTAGCTAGTTGCAACAGATGACACATCTGTTTATATTGTCAAACAGTTGGAGACATTTGGTACGACAGTTGATCAACATATTGCAAAAATCAAATAGATATATACATCTGTTGCAAAAGATTGCCAATATGTTGTTTGTAAGTTATCTAACAGAAAGAATATATTTTGTAACAGATTACCCATCTGTTAGATTTATTTTAAAGTATTTTTCTTTTCTTTTCGAGATACAATAATTTATAAATAGGTCCCTCCTTACAAATATGGATGATCTAGATTCATACAAGAAGATTCATATCGAGTCCTTGCATGAACTTCAAAGGCAGTTTGATGAACTCCAGAGAGATTTGGCTGACTTTGGAGCAAGGCTGCCGGATGAAAAATGTTCGATTGACAATAATAATAACAGGAGTAATAATAATTA
Source organism: Capsicum annuum (assembly GCF_002878395.1). Lineage (NCBI taxonomy): Eukaryota > Viridiplantae > Streptophyta > Magnoliopsida > Solanales > Solanaceae > Capsicum > Capsicum annuum. Next base: position 6,723,577 of record NC_061112.1, on the reverse strand, counting down.
GGTAATATTTTTTATTTTAGCTCATGTATTTTCCTCTTTTTGTATATCGGATCTACCCAAGGGATTCAAAAATCTATGAACATTCATTTCATTTTGTTGTCGACTTTGAATTTTTAATTCTTATTTAGTATTTAATAATCATTATGTTTATTTCTTGTTCTCAACATGTCGACAATTGGTGGTAGGAATTGAGCAATTTATGTCAACAGAGGTTAATCTGCTATGACAGATCGATCATATGTTGCACCTAGCAGTTATTAATAAAAAAGATTATTGTTGTTATTGAGAGGGTGAAAAAGAAAAGACATGACTTTTCGATTATTCAATATGAAAATGTTTCGTAAATAAATAATAAGAAAATAAATGATAAACACAATTTATAACCATAAAAGAACGATTATTTAATTTTAATAACTGATCGTGACTTTTCACCATTTTTGTTTTTGAATTAGTTTTTAAAAATTCTTTATTATATAATAAAATGGTTATTATTTTATTAAGGAATTTGAAAAGATATTTTTTTTATTTATAAAATAAAAAAGTAAGCAAATTTGAATTAATGATATGATGATAGTTTTTTTTAAAAGTAGATTATATGTTGCAACAAATATATTATCTGATGCAACAGGTTCACTATTGTTGCAACAGATGATATATCTGTTGACACAAATGATTTATCTGATACAACCGATATCGAATCTGTCGTTACAACTCAATAAAAATGGTTCTTGGAACAAACTAATTAATAATAATAATCTGAAAAGTCATGACTTATCACAATATTTCTTAATTTAATTAACTAATTACTTTTCACATTAATAAAAAATATAATTAAAATAAATGGAGGTGAACAGTTAGATTATATGTTGCAAAAGATAGGTTATCTGATGCAACATATTTTATATTTGTTGCAACATATAATATATTTGTTGTTACAGATGTGTTATCTGATGCAACAAATATAAAATCTGTTGCCATAACTCAATAAAAATGGTTCTTCGAAAGAACTAATTAATAATAATAATCTGAAAATTCATGACTTATATCATAATATTTATTTTCTTAATTTAATAAAAAATGTAATTAATGAATGGAGGTGAATAGTCACACCTTTTTGCCTCTCATTCAAATTCAAACCTCTATAAATAGGTCCCTCCTTACTCAATCGTTCATTCAACTACACTCTATTTATTTATTGCATCTCGTCTTTCATATTACACTTTAGAAGATTATGGCTGACCCAGTGTGGGACGTTGCTTTTTTGCAAGACGCCGTGAATGAACTTCAGAATCAAGTTCGTGACTTGTAATGGAAACTGAGAGGAGTTAGAGCAAGAATGCTCCGCGAGATATGCAGGCGAAGGAGGGCCTTGCTACTTCCGGTTGAAGATTGATCGGATGACAATGATGATGGTGATAATAATAATAATAATTAGATTATTATTTTTCTTTTAGTCTATTATATGTATTTTTATTTAATAAAAAAATTATGTTTGATCTTTGACGTTTTAATCCATATTTAATTTTCATTCTGTCTATTATTTTCTCAAAAAACATGTCAACGATTTGACGTAAAAAGAAATAATTTAGAATTCAGTAGCAATAGCAAAATTTATCTGTTGGGTTTGTGGCAGGGGCTGATGTGTTGTTCAAAATAGATTATTCATGTTGCAACAGATAAGAAGTTTGATGCAACAGATAAATAGTCTGTTTCAACAGATGACTAGTTTGTTGCTTGGCTCTAACGTTTTAATTCGTACTCCCTCCGTCTCAAATTACCCGTTCCAAATTGAGACGCCGCATTGATTAAGAAAATAATTAATAACATGTCTAGTTTACCATAACCCACTGATTAGTTGGTGGGACATTAGACGTGTTTGAAATAACCATTGTTTGCTATTCAATCGAAATTTTATAAGAGAAAAAAGATTTTAACGTCGGTCGGCGTATAGTCCCTCTATTAAATGACGTTTCTATTTAGTTTGAAGAAAAAATGATTAATGCAAAGGGTAAAACATGGATTTTTTTTAATCTTTCCTTGATTATGAAAAAAATAAATAAAATGAGAAATCGAATTAGGAAATTTGGGACGGGTAATTGGATGTAAGGAGTAATTTTGAATCCAGTAGCAATAGCAAGAATTGAAACATATTGGTTATCTGTTAGGTCTGTGGCAGGGGATGATTTGTGTTGTTCCAAACAGATTAATTATTCGTTGCAACAGATAATTAGTCTGGTGCAACAGATAAACATCCTGATACAACAGATAATACGTTTGATGCAACAGATAACGTCTGATGCAACCGATAAATACTCTGATGCAACAGATAAACAGTCTAATGCAACAGATAAATCTTCTGATACAATAGATTACTCATCTGATGCACCATATTACTCATCTGATGCACCAGATGATTGATCTATTTAAATTGTAGGCACTTATGCTGGATTCATAATCGGGGTTCTATTCATTGTTGGAAAAACAGAAGTGTACCCATATGACAAATATGAATAAAAATCATAATTTTACTTATCAAAGTCATCTATGAAGTAATGCCAAAGTGGAAAGTGACGAAGTAAACAAAATTTGACCTAAGAAATTGGTCAGGTCGCAGCAGTAGCGCTGTACCAACAACAACAACAACAACAACAACAACAACAAATGATCGACAAGTAGAAGATGAAGATGATAATGAAGCAGAAGATGATTAATAAAGAAGCAGAAACAATGAACAACAAAAATCGCTAAGAGAGAGAAAACAACAATGGATGAGAAGAGAGAGAAAGACACTTTTTTCTCTCTGTTTCTCGTTAGTTTAGGTAAATATTGGGATCAAAGTGTAAATTTAAAAACTTATAGGTTATTTTTAAACTTGCTCAACTTTCTTAATCCATAATAAAGTAATTGTCACTTCCAACTAATAATTAAGACTTGTGTCACCTACACCTCATTTAAAACTCTTTTGTCACCTGTGGCCCAAACCCCCTAGTATCATACTTATTCCTATACCAATATTAAACATTTTTTTTAAAACCCCTATGACAATTCCTACACTAATTAAGAGTACTTGTCCTATTATTTTATTTTTTTAGGTATGATTTTTTTTTTAAAAAACTGAGCCAATTTAAGCTACCCAAACCTACTTGTTGTCCTATTATTTTATATTTTACTTTGACAGTTTGACTCCTATTAACATACTTATTCTTCTTTTTTCATTTATTTTTGGTGCAATTATAGAAATCTTTTACATAAGGTAAAATTCTTATTAATCTAGGAGTATTAAAATTATGATTTCTTACTTATATCAAATAAGAATTTTAATAGTTTTTTAAGTCTTAAATCTAAAGATAATAATTAAATGATAAATATTTTAGAAAAATAGTATATCACTATTTTGTGATTGTAGAAACTTTTATTGAAGGATAAAATTAACAGAAAAATTGTTAAAAATCAGCAATCAATGAAGATTAGATTTTGTATCATTTAAATGATATAACATGCAACAAAACAAAAAAAAAAAAGACAATCATTAGAGCTTAATATTTAAAATAAGAATGATATACCAGATCTCATCATTTATTCACAATTGAAATAATTACATATAATTAAATTTTAGAGGAGAATTCATATAAAATTAGAATAACTAACCAAATTCTCGTGATGGAATTTAACGATTCAAAGAATCTAATAAAAATTGTAAATAAGTCAATGTCAAATTATTAGTTATTTATGTCATTATAAATAAAAATCATAACAAAAAAATTTCTCAATTAGGAATTATTAATCAAGAAGTACATGATAACTTATTATTTTCAACTTCCAAAACATACTAAATCATAAAAGAAAACTTTTTAATTATCAATTGTTTATCAAAATACAAGATAATTTATTCTTTTAAATTTAAAAAACATACTAAAATCTAAGAAAGCTTACCTCAAAGCACAAGCAAATTTATCTCTTCAATGGACCATGCAATCAATATTTTACACACACAAAAAAACTTCTTAATTAGCAATTGTCTATTAAGAATACATTATAATTTATTTATTGTAAGTTTCAAGAACATACTAAAATTCTAGAAAACTTACTGCATATTAATGACAACCAAATTTATCTATTTAATTATAGATACTATCTTAATTCTAGAAAACTTATTGCATATTAATGATAATCAAATTTATCTATTTAATAATAGATTGTATCAAGATTTTAAACATCAATAACATATTAAAATTTTAGAAAACTTACTCAAATCACAAAAAATTATCTCTTCAATTATAAGTTACATAGGAAATTCACAAAAAAAAAAAAGTGTTTCTCAATTAGCAATTGTCAATCAAGAATACATGATGATTTATTTTATAAATTTTAACGTATTAAAATTTTAGAAAAACTTACCTCAAATCACAAATAAATTTATCTCTTTAAGCACATTTACTATCAAAATTGTAAATACCAAGAATATGCTAAAACATTAGAAAACTCACTTCACATCATATATCGAGATTTCACAAAAATAAGACTTTCAATGAGCAACTGTTTATTAAAAATACAAGATAATTTATTTATTATAAATTTTAAAAGCATACTAAAATTTTAAAAACTTACCTCAAATCACATAAAAAATTATATACATTAATAAAAAATTTCTATATCTAAACCCGTTTTTTCTCTACATGTTGTAGGTTTGAAGAAAAACATCTAAACCTAAAAAAGAAGAAGATAACTATCATTAATTAATTAATTAAAGAATCCTAATGTTAGAGTATAAACAAAATCCTTTTAAATTTTTTAAAATGAAGGATTTTTTCACGGCTGTTAAGTTTTTTCCTTTTTTTTTTTTACATTTTTTTGACCAACTTTCAAGTTTTTATTAGGTTTAGATTCTTTTTTTTTTCTTTTTATCTAGAATATTATTTTTTATTTTTGGTGTACAATCGTACGTTTTACTATGCATGTTTCCCCCTATATTTTAGGACTTTTTTTCAAGTATATAAGGAGAAAAAAAATCTCTCAACATTAATTTTTCATATATATTTTCTTACCATATATTGTAGGACTCATTTTAAATATTATAAATAATGATATAATAATTAGAAAAAATAAGCAAAAAGACAATTTTGTCTACTGCATAGACTTTTAATGAAGGGCAAAAAGTTCAAATCACTTTTCTAATGGTCTTTGCACTTTTAATATATTATAGATTATAAATTATAGATATAGATTATAGATTATAGAATATAGATATAGATTATAGATATCGATATATATCTATTTTTACTTTACATAGTAAAATATAAATTTTGAAATAACTTAATGTGGATATCTAATAAGTCATACCAAATGCTAAATTGGTTATGCATAAATATTTTTCATATTCTGTCTACATTAATTATGCATGCATATTTTTTCTTATGACCAATCAAAAACAATGAAATTTTTGTGTAATATTTGATATCTGCTTTAGTTCCTGGCTCTTGACTAGTATTATAGGTTTGTACTGAAAAAATTTCATTTTTGATGAATGCCACCAATTTAACATTATGGACTCAGAGAATCGCATACAAGGGAACATATTTAGAAGAGAAGAAAGGAAAGAAGAAAAGTAGAATCAGAGAAAGAGATAAGAGAAAGAAGCATGTAGATTAAGGTGTGTATTAGTCATTGTGTTAATCTCATGAGTACAATGATTTATAAATACTCGTGAAGGATTATCAACAAGTAGTAGTAGAGTAACTGACTTTAACTAACTTAACTCACAGTTATCAACTAACTTAACTACAATGTAACTAGCTTAACTAACTCTGCCACTATATTCTGGGAGGGTCTGTCATCTCTGTAACTTCTAGAGAAAGAGAGAAGGGAATAAAACCAACTCATGGACAAGATAGATGCTGAAATGAGCGATCAAGAAGCCGATAACCTGCAACGAGCTAGGTAACCTAAAAAAAGAAAGAAGACGAGCCACCACCCCGGGTACAATCAAAGTAAATTTTCGTGACACTCCTATATGATATTCGTACTGACTCCTATCAATTTTGTGACACAAAATTGGGAAACATAAACCTTATTGATGAACAAGACCTCTCAAACCACCCAAAATTTATTCCTATTTCCTCTACAGGAAAAACTACACTATATGCACCCTTGAACAGAGTTCCTTGGGCAAAATAAAAAAACAAATATAGTGGCTTACGAGGTTAGAACCGACAACCAAGAGGCCTACAAAGATTTGGCAAGCTCTTTCTCTATCGGTGGACAAATGACACACTTTATTTATGGGTTCCCAACTTATAATTCTTATATATTTACTAGATTTCTCAATATAAATAAAAGATCCGCACAAAAGATTGAATTCTCAGGAACCCCCACCTACCACCCTTGATCCACCCTGAGACAAACATCCTTCGCAGGAAAATTATATTATATATATAAATTGGGTTAAATATCATGTTTTCAACACCTTTGACACATCTGAAGGAAATAGCTCAATAGTAGAAGGTGTTCAACAAAGGCCAAGGGCACTACGTGCTTTGGTTCGAATCCCAGCAACTGCTAAATAGTTTACCTTTTTAGCATTTTCAAAGGAGATCCTATTCTACTGAACACCCTTCCTAAATTTTCTAGCTCCGTCACTGTCCTAGAAGCTAACCATAATAGTGAAACTAATATGGAAAAAGGTAGGATATAACTTCCTCCAAAATAAGCTTCGTTCTACTTGGAAACTGCCCGAAGAAATACACTTGTTGACTTAGGAGAAGATTTTTACCTTATATAACTTAACTCTTAGCAAAGCTATGAAAAAAAATCCTTTTCACGATTCAAATTATCGTATTATGAGGACACCTACTCGAATCCACCTAGATAGGAGAATCCATTACCACCCGTTCCATATAACATGTGGAAGTCTTTATTAAATAAAAATAACCAACCTTTATTATAACTATTTTATTACAAATATTAGGTGCGGAAATGTGAACTGCCCCTAGAAACTAGTCTAAACAGGTACAAGAACTTCTAAGTTAAGAACGACAAGACTGGACACAATTTCCACCATATCGAGAGGAATAGAAGCTGCTGGAGACTATTCATGTCACCTATGAACATCAACTAATCTTGCAATCAAACTATACCCCAAAAGGAGTATAGCAAGAATAGTGTCAGTACAAACAACACGTACTAGTAGGTATCATCAACCGACCAGGATAAGATCAAGTAAACACAATATAGCAATCACAAAAATAAAAAATAACAACTCATAAAATAATTTAGTTTGTAACACCCTCATCTCTTATGCTATCCTTATCCCTTGTTTTAACTAAGAGTAATTTCATTCTTATTTTCGTCGATCATTCATCACCTTGTAACGAATATAACTATGAACTCATGTTATCATAAATAACTCAAGTTTATGACACTTAACCTTTTCAAGTAACTCTACAACTTTAGTTAAGTACAAGTCAAGAGACAACAAGTCAAGTCAAATATGACTTAGTCAACAACCCTGACTCTAACAATATCAAGTCAAGAATCATGACTCTAACCATATCCAAGCCAACAAACCATGATTCTAACAATAAGAATCCTAAAATATATGATAAGTAATCGATCCGCACAAAAATCTCAAATACACCGAGCAACATCATAATTCAGTTTACTCAAGAAATCCATAACAATAATCACAAATTAAATTGATACACTCATGGAACCAATATAAACAACCATAATAACAATAATCATATACCCAGTCTACTCAAGGAACCGTTAACTCATACATACCTTATCATATATGTTAAGGGTCTTATGGTTGCCCACTAGTCATGACCTCAGGGGGCAAACTCTTATCCATGTACTGTACTAATATGATACCCGAGAAAATCAATAAATCATAATAACCAAGCCCATAAATATGTACAAATGTCGGTACATCCCACAATAATAACAAATGTTACAACAATCACAACCATAATGAGAATAAGCAATCATACTTGTACAATCAACAAGCCTTTAGTATAACCTCATTATATATGATTAACCCCTAGGATATTATTTAACAATTTCCTTCCTTACACATATGTTGCAATAATAGACAACTACCAAACACTTAGTTAACTCGAGCTAATCATTCCATGTAAACAACAATCATTGTTTAACACACCAAATTACACGTAGATATGATTCATTAGTTTCATAAATTACAACATGTTTGAATATCAATACATGACTTAATCAAGTAAGCATTATTAAGCCATATTATTAAATTTAATATTCAATTTAGGAGTACACATTCAATCCAAAGGAGTATAAACTCTAGTTCAACATTCACAAGTTCGTTCACTAAATCAATCCTTCTTTATTTTACCAAAATTGGGAATTTTCGCTATTATCTGCTAAATCCTACATTCAAATCATTATTAGGTTTAAGACCTACTCCATTAGCTAATCATTCAAATTTATTCAACTTACAATATAGTTTTATTCATACACCTTTATACTTTTTGCTTTCCAACCCTTTAGCCTAACTTGACCTTAGGCTCTTAAGTTAAGTCACCGACTTCTTATACCATAATCAACCCTCATTACTAACCTTAAGAAAGATTATCTCATATTCCAATCATACATAATATCATGTTCACCCTCTTTTGGTAATTAGGCTAAATAATTAGATTATGAGCTCACAAAATCTCATTGTCATCTATATTTGCATAATTCACATTACAATCCACCATAGAGTCATACAAATATAAAAAATCTATCAAGAATTCATACATTAATATATCAACACACAACTAGGTCTTTATTACATTAAATTCATATTTTATCCACCCAAACTCCATGCCCCCAGGCCTAAGCATGATTTGTTCCATCAAATCTACATTATGGATATGATTACTAACCACAGTCTACTGCTCATAAATCATAACCTATTTGGGTGCCAAGCTCCTGTAATAAGTAAGCTATGCTATGGATGATCTTTCTTTCTCTTCATGTTTTTGAAGGCTAAATTATTTAATAATAATAATTAAAAATATAATTAATAAACTACTCTTTAAATAAATTATGAAAATTTTAATTCACTAATTTTATCCTCATTTACAATCTACAACATTATTCAAGGGTCAATTAGTCCTTAAAATAGTTCCTTTAAGCTCAACCCAACTTTATTGATGAAGTTTTTAGGCCGAAGGTTCCACCTTTATTGAATTCTAGGCCCTCAACTATCATTTTTCATGCTTTAGGATCACTAATTTATTCTAAGGATTGTTAATTAACTACTTAGAAATAATTCTAGGTGATATTAACTCAACCCATAAATTTCTCCAAAATATCCTAAACTTAGGTTTTAATTTCCCATGTTTCACTACTTAAGGTTGTTCTAATAATTCTAGGATGTTAATGAATTGAAAAATGAAGAAGATGATGGAAAAAACTTATCTCAATGAAAAATTTCCACCCATACTAAGAGAAAATCCCTCTACAGATTAGGAATGAAATTCTGGGATTTGGGGGCTAAAACTCATCAAAAATAGATTATAAACTACTGTAGCATCACTATAGAGACATGCCGGACCTAACCCTCTATAGCGTCCTTAAATTTTTCAACATGAACAATTTTTAGTAAAACGATCATAACTTTTTACTCAAAAATGGATTGATGAACAATTGGTTGCATTAGAAAGAAAAATCAAATATCTTTATTTTGGTGGGTATTAAGACCCTTAAATCCTTGTACTCTTGGAGAAGTGATCATTTGAAGTTAGCCCTAGTTTAAACTTAGCCGAAAACTGAACCGACACGGATACTTTCAACTTAACTTTATGCTAGGGGTATTTTATGACTTTAGTACATATCAAATACACTCTTATACTAAAGAATTGATCCTAAAATATATGAAGAATAAAATTCATATACCTTTACTGCAGATATTTTTATAATGATGGAATCGATTATTGCATCAGAATGGTTGTGAAGTTGTGATGAATGAACTTGTTATTTTTTTATACAGGTTTTGTTTCTATTATAATTATGGTTTTTTCTTATTGTTATATATGTTATTATTATGGAACGTATGAGTATTTGGGTATCTTCACGATCTTTATTGATATAAGGTTGGTAGACAATTAATATTTGGGATTGGTACATAGATAAGAGCACGTTTCCTGAAGGTCATGTCTAGTGGGAGACCATAAGACCCTTAGCATATATGTACAAGGTAAAAGTGAGTGTGATAGTTCATTTAGTGAACTAGATATTATGTGTTTACTTGCTATATTAGTTCCCTGAGTGAGACATTACTTAAGTGTTGATTTATTATATTGGTTTCTTGAGTGATACCGATTTATGTGTTTACTTATTGTATTTGGTTTCTTGATGTAAACCTAGACTTATGATTATTTCCATAGTTGTTGGAATGGATCCCTAGGGGGTCTGAGAGGTTCACATAACTCTATATTGTCTATTTATTAGTGTAATTGAGACATGATTAATATAATTGTTTGAGTTATCATGTTGAAATGGAGTCTTGTTAGTTGTCATAGTCTTGACTTGACTTGTTATCCATGTTGACTTGTATTGACTAAACTCTATGATGTTGTTGAGTAAGTTTAAGTGTTGCATACTTGAGGTAAAGTTACATGGTAGGTGATCAGGGCTGTCTTGCTTTACTAAGTTAACGTTACTTGTTTATAGTTTTCATTTTGGGTTGGCCGATGACCTTACCAATACACCATTGTTCTTGTGTACTGATTCTACACATGCTCTTTTTTATTGAGTACAATGAATATTTCAGAGGCTGTTTTGAGACATCAGCTCTAAGAGGATAACTTTTGAACTCAAGGGTGAGCTATATCTTCCCGAATGCTATGAGTTCTTTATTTATGTTTCTAGTCTATTGTTTAGGACATAGATATTTTTTGTTATTTTAGGTTGAACCTTTTAAATGACATTTGTAGTGTTTTGGTATAATGACCTTTAGATTTTAGGGGATTGTTTAAGTGTTGATTATTTTTGCAGGGTTATCATTCGATTATTGATGTTATTATTTTATTTAAGAAAAAATGACTACTTTTTCTTATTGTTATCAAAGTTCTTATTTTTTATATTTGGGTTGGATAATTCTCCTACCAGGAGTTAGTGTAGGTGTCACTCACTGTGGGTTGGGTCATGACAAAGTTGGTGTTAGAGTCCTAGGTTCGCTGATCTCTTTGTATCAAAATAGGTTTGGTATAGTCTTATGGAATGGTAAGAAGGTGTACTGTTCTTTGAGAGCTATAGGACTTTAGAAAACTATCATTTCTTTCTTCCTTTGTGCTATAACCTATTTCCAATTAGTAACTAGTGATACAAATTGGTGTTTAACCTTCTTTATTTTTTGTTCGCAGATAGTGAAAACTAGAGCAAATAGTGTCAAAGCCATAACCCTGGCACCAGCAGCTCTAGCTGTAGAACTGGCTACTAGGGATGAGGACTAGAAAGGGGCAAGAGATGGCAAAGAGAGAGAGAAATACCCACCAAGGATGGATCTTAGAAAGTAGCTAAACAAGCCCGTCAAAGATTAATGACACCTTTCATCCCAGGATCATTATAAGGAGGTTGAAGAGATAAATAGGGATGTTGTGGAGTAGGAGAAAGTGGTACTGGTTAATGGTGCAACTCATCCCCTATTGCCTCTTGAGATAATTCAACAAATTCTATCTTTTCTGACTAGATTGGTCAGCACTGGAGCACTCCTTCTATGTCTGCTTATCAATTTCAAAATTTCCAACTGAATGCTATCGTTTCTCCTAGAATAGGTGTGGACTTGAGGACGGAGATTTTTCATGGCCTGATGTTATGTCCTATCATGATTAGGACTTAGCATGACATATTGATCAAGTTTCTAAAGATGAAACCTCTTAATTTTATTGGATCTGAGATGTAGGATGCATTTGATGTCATTGTTGATTATTATGAAAGGCTGCATAAGATGGGTATTATTGAGCAACACAATGCTTAGTTTTTTAGTTTCCAGTTGTAAGGTGATGCCAAGTAGTGGTGGAGGGCATATATGGATTTTTGGTCACCATCTTTGCCTCCATTAACATAGGATTAGTTTCATACCTTATTTTGGAGAAGTACATACCTCGTACTCTTCATAGTCAAAAAAAGAATGAGCTTTTGGCCATTAAGCAAAGCAATATGTCTGTTGAAACCTATGAGCCAAAGTTTCATACTTTGTCCCGTTATGCTACTTAATTACTTGGTATAGAAGATGAGAAAATTTGGTTATTCATGAAAGACCTGAACACTGACTCACAGGTTTTTACTATTTATATGACTTTTATCGAGAGAACCTTTAACGAGGTTGCTGATTATGTGAAAAAAGTTAAATGGGTGAAGCAATTTGGTTAGGCAAAGGTATTAGCATAGAAGTCCCAAAATATGGGTAACTTCGATAGTTCTTATTATTGGGGACATAGCCAGTATGCCTATCCAACTCAACCCATCTAATCAACTTTACCAACTTCTACAAGTTGTCAGCCAGGGGCTATTCAGTAACCCTTAGTTTCTAAAGGCAAAAGGACTTCTTATCTTTCGCCAACAAGCCTTCTCTTGAGTGAGGTTATTATACTTGTGGTATTGTGGGACACTTTAAAAAAGAGTGTCCATAGAGATAAGCTAGGTTGCATGGCCAGGATAAGGCTATTGTTCTTGCTGCTGGAGGTAATGGTAATAGTAAGATTAGTCCACAGAGTGAATGGGGTAATAATCAGAAAGGTCATGGTGAAAATTAAGGGAATGGTAACACAGAAAAGGGTGGGCATAATCTGCTAGGAAGGTTACCCATCTTGATAATAAATCTAATTGTTATGCCTTCTCAGGCAAGATCGAGGCTGAGGCTTTAAATGCTGTCATTACAGGTACTATTCTTATCTATGTCCGGATGGCTACTATTTTATTTAATCCAAGTTTTATTTTATTTAATCCAAGTTCTACTTATTCTTAGGTATCTATTATATTTGCCTTTTGTAAGACCCTGTAAGATCTTAGCTCAATTCAACTCCCTATTGCATGTCAAAGGGGTCCAAGACTTAGAAAATTTCACTAAGTGTTAAGACTTAGTCATTTCCAAAGCCCCTTAAACTTTGATGATTTTTTTTACAACCTTTTCGGCCTTAGATCATTGATTTTAAAGTTGATTCATGATTGGCGATATCAAGGGTACATATCGAGTGAGTTTTAGAATTTTTAGATGAGCATAAGGGAATGTTTAGACTTCCAAAACAATAGCTGTAGGTGATTACCTACGATGCCCGCTCCAGTTCGGTGCTGGGGGAGCCTGTGGCACTCGCTCCAGTCCGGTGTTGGGGGAGCCTGCGGTTCCCGCTTTATTGTGCCCCATGTTTATCTAACTTTTGATCCCCCTTTAAAGGGCAATTGGGTCTTTTACCACGCAAATTCATCCATAACACAAAATTAAAGCCTCCAAGGAGCATTATTTGCCCCAAAGATCATATTTTCTCTCCAAGAAACTAATCCTCTCTCAAGAACAAACCCTAGCCTCCTTAAAAATTCAAACTCAAATTTTAATAAAGCAACCAAGAACTTCCGCTAATTCATCAATTAAGGTATGTGGGGTTATGAACAAGGGTATCCTTTCACCCTTGTGCCCAAATTGCATTATTTTAAGATATTATTCACTTGTTTTGAATTAGGGTTCATACCCAAGTTTCTACATTCTTGAAGCATGTGATTTTTATGAGATTTAAAGCTTTTAGAATATCAAGAAGTGCTTTTGTTTATGCTTGTAACTTACATGATTTATGTTATGAATGAAATTATACTATCTTGACTTATTATTGTTGACGTATTCAAGATTGTTATTGAGCATGAAGTTTTGTTCTGAGTTTCCTTGATTTAAAGCATGAAATTTTAAGCCCTAAGTTTAAGTATTGAGATATCAAGAAGATCATGCTCTTAAGTTTTATTTGATAAGTTTATACCAAGAATGAGTTGAGATTTCAAGAAGATTATATTCTTAAGTTTCTTTTGTTGAGTTATTTCAAGATTTAAAGTAAGAATTGACCTTTTGATCCTAAGCTAAGATTGGAATCCACATTTGTTTATCCTGATTATGATTTAAAGAAAGAAAAGCATAACTGATTTTCATTACATAAACCCTTATGCTAAGTTAAGGTGGATTTCTTAAAGTTTGAGCATATTAGTAAGAGAGTAGTATTTAGCACCGAGTTGGATATGAGTTCAAGGTCGTATGCCCCAGAACTACTAGCCACCGTAATTTTAAAGTCTCAATATGGGTTAAGTATAGTGATCACTTAAGTTAAGGTCCTATTCCGATAGCAAGGGTAGGACAACTTTTCTAGCATGAGCTCTCCCATTTGTGGGTAAGATGCTGGACTCCATGATAGCTCACATGGTGTATGTCGGTTAGAAGAACCTCCCCAAAGAAAAATAAAAGTAATGCTTTTAGAAACTAAGTGTCATGGCTCATAAATTTGATACGTATGCTTCATTACCCATGTTAATGATTTTACAACTTTTGTTTTCTTCAAGCTTAAGGTGAGTCATCTACACTTAGCATGAATTATTTACAAATTTATATGAACATTGAATTATTGTTTTACTTATGCATTAACCCCCACATACTCAGTACATTCTAGAAGTACCGATCTACAGATATGTTTATGTGTTGCATTGTCTTATAATATAGGTCCTTATGCTCAGTTCCAACAATGTGATTGACTTCGAGCATCTCCCCTACATCCTGACTTTGGTGAGTCCTCATAGTTCGAGGACCCGTTCTTATTAGACTTTGATATTAATAAAGTTTTTTTAGTTATTGATTTCAGTTTAGTTCGAGTCAGCTGGGGTTTGTCCCAGTGGATCTCCAGTTAAAAAGTAGAGGCTTGTCTGACTATTTTTTATTTTTCATTCAAAGTGTTGGGTTTTAAAATTTTGAGTTTAAGACTTTCAGTTATTACATTAATTTAGTATTTCAAGATTTTATTTGACAGCTTATCTTTATTTTGGGTTCCAAAGTTGTTAGAAGGCTAAAAGGGTTAATTTAGGACTACTTGTAGTCTTGAGCACCGTGTGATGTCTAGGTTATTTTTCTGAGGTGTTACAAACTTGGTATCAGATACTATGGTTTAAAGAGTCCTAGGGAGTCAGATAAGCTGTGTTATGTAGATTCTTGTTCATGTGTGTGAAGTGCGCCGTATTTATGTTCAAGAGGCTATGGAACAATTTAGGAAATCATCATTTTTCCTTCATGTTCTATCGTGCTTATAGTTGTCTCTATCTACTTTAACTCGTTCTCTCACAGGACAAAATATGGCTCCTCACTGAGCCAATGCATGTAAAAATAGTGACCAACCACTAATGCAAGCCAACCCTGTAAATGAGAATGTGTCTCATGCTAAATTTTGGGCTGCCTTTCAGGCGTCAACCCAATCTGTGACTGCCAATATTCAGGGTAACCATCAGGATGCAGTCCCACTTCCGCAGAATGGTAATTTTGCTGCAGCTAGAATTGCTTCATGAGAATAAATCCATCTGAGTTCTTCGGGTCCAAAGTTGGTGAGGACCTACAACTCTAATTGATGAGGTGAGAAAGATCACACAAGTTATGCATGTTACGGAGGAGAAAAGTGTAGAATTAGTATTCTATAGGTTGAAGGATGTTGCTTATGATTGGGTTATTATATGGAAGGATGGTAGAGGTCAGAATGCAGCTCTTTTGAGTTGGCAGGTATTTCAGGATACATTTCTGGAAAACTTCTTTCCGTGTGAGATGAGAGAAGCTAAGATTAAGGAATTCATGAACATGAGATAGGGATTGATGAAAGTGAAGGAGTACTACCTTAAGCTCACCTAGTTTTCTAAGTATGCTCCTGAGTTGATAGCTGACTAGATCTAGTACAAGTAAGTTTATTACTAGAGTGTCTAGTTTGGTAGTCAAGGAGTGTAAGACTGCCATGCTTATTGGGGATATAGATCTTGCTAGGCTGATGACTCATGATCAACAGATTGAGGTAGAAAAGTTGAAGGAGAGAGAGAGGGGAAATAAGAAGGTTAGAACCAAATAGTTTGATATGGCCAACCAAGGTCTGTAGGGGAAATCATTCACAGTTTTAGGGTCACTCGTCTATGCCAGTTCCATCTTCAGCCAATGCCCCTGCACCCAAAACCCAGCAGGAGCAATGGGGCAGGACTTCTGTTGCTAGGTCTCAGAGTAGTGTGGGTGGAAGGCCCAGTTATCATACATGTGTAAAGCATGGTAAAAACTATCTTGGCGAGTATTTAATGGGAAAAAGTAGTTGTTATGGATATGGAAAGTTGGGTCATGAAATCAAAGAATATCCATATTCTAAGAAAGAAATCAGGGATGTTCGTCCATAGACTTAGGCTACTGACGCACCAGCTTCCCCAGGTCGGCTAGCCCCTCCCCAGGGCATATCATCCAGTACTGGTGGAGGTAGTGCTATTCAAAACCGAACCATATCCAATAATCCAATCACAAAATTGACTTATTGTCTTATTGGTGTTGTCTTATTAGATAAACAATTGGTGAACAAATTAAAATTTTATAATTAATAGCTTATCGGTGTGGGGATGGATAAATTAATTTCCTTATTGGATCAACTGTTAACCCGTATTACCAAATATACTTATACTTTTCCACCTAGATATATAAAATTAAAATATATATTATATTATTATAAGATATAAATTCTAAAACTAATATATTTGAATTCTAGTATAATAACCTAAAGCCCATTACTAATTAACCCTAAATCTAATAAAAACTAAAGAGAAATTATTAGGAGTAAAAATAATATACTAATATATTCTGCGGCAATAATATGTTTACTAATATAAACTTTTGACTTTCAGACCTTTGCAAAGCAAAGGCTTCTATTGATGGTTTCTGTGCTTTCAACCTTTTGAAGTGTAGATTGCCATGGAAAAGTAACACAACCAAGAGAGACAATATTTGTAAACAATATATACAAAGGTTTAGAAATTAACAAAACCAAAGCTCTATTGGGCTTTTCTCTTGGAGGTTCCAACTGGAAGTAGTAGAATGACTTAGTAGTCTCTTCCCTGCACAACCATGTTGCATAGAAAGTTAGAAGAACCTTATCTTTATCACGATATAATACTACTATTTGTCTATTTTGGTAGTCAAATTGTGGAGGTTCGATACACAGCTCGATATTTGTTCGATAATTATTTATCCGTTACCGAACCCATCGATATCTTATTGATTGGCTAGTGGATTTATATATTTTAAAGCCGATAACTGATAAGCCAAATTATTAAGTGTAATGGTCCATTCGATCCGTCCAATAAGTATCCCTAAGTGGTGGTCAGCACCAGAATCGGTTCTATGCTTTACCATTCTGACAGGAGCAGGAGAGCTCACCAGATATTGTTACTGGTATGATTCGTGTCTTTCATTTTGATTTTTATGTGTTGTTAGACCTGGAATCACATCTCTCTTATGTGACTCCTTTGATTGCGGCAAATTTTGGGATGGATCCTGAAAAGCTCTCCAAGCCTTTCCTAGTTTCCACCCTAGTGGGTAAGTCAGTGGTTGCCAAACGAGTCCATAAGAAGTGTCCTATCACTGTCTTACATAAGATCATACTAGCAGGCCTAATAGAGCAATAAATGTTAGATTTTGATGTTATTCTTGGCATGGATTGGCTCCATTCATGCTATGTATCAATAGATTGTCTCACCCGAGTGGTGAAGTTTCAGTTTCTCGATGAGGCAGTTTTTGAGTGGGAAGGTAGTTTTGAATCTCCCAAGAGTCATTTCATATATTTTCTTAAGGCCAGAAAGTTAATATATGGTCCATTTATCATTTAATTTGAGTCAAAGACACTAATTCTGAAGCTCCAACAGTTTAGTCAGTCCGTGTAGTCAATAAGTTTCCTGATATTTTTCTCGAAGATTTGCCAGGGGTACCTCCCGATAGGGAAATAGAATTTGGCATTGATCTTCTTCTTGATACTCAACCCATATCCATCCCTCCATATCATATGGCTTTGGCTGATCTTAAAGATTTAAAAGAACAACTTAAAGACCTCTTAGACAAAAGTTTCATAAGGCCAGTGTTTCTTCATGGGGCGCTCCAGTCTTATTCGTGCGTAAGAAAATGGCTCTCTCCAAATATGCATCAACTACCGCTAGTTGAATAAAGTCACAATCAAGAACAAATATCCTCTTCTTAGGATTGATGACTTATTTGACCATCTTCAGGGTGTAAGTTATTTCTCTAAGATAGACCTTAGATTTGCTATCATTAGTTTAAAGTAAAGGAGCGTGCTATTCCAAAAACAGCCTTGAGAACCCATTATGGTCACTTTGAATTACTAGTCATGTCCTTTGGGCTAACGAATGCCCCAATAACCTTTATGGACTTGATGAACAGAGTGTTCAACAGTACTTGGACATATTTATCATAATCTTCATTGATGACATTCTTGTCTATTCTCATAGTTAGAATGACCATGCAGACCATCTCAGAATTATGTTACAAACTCTTAGAGATCATCAGTTATTCTCCAAATTCAGTAAGTGTGAATTTTGGCTAAGGTTAGTAGCTTTCTTTTGCCATATAGTTTTTGGTGATGGCATCAGAGTTGGTCCTCAAAAGACTAAAACAGTGAGAAACTAGCCTAGACCCATCTCTCCATTAGACATCAAGAGTTTCTTGGGTTTGGCTGGCTATTATTGATGATTTGCTGAAGGATTTTTGTCTATTGCATCCCCCATGCCTAGATTGACTCAAAAGAAAGTTAAGTTTTAGTGGTAAGATTCTTATGAGAAGAGTTTTCAGGAGTTGAATACTCAACTTATTTTAGCCTCAATTTTAATGTTATCAGATAGTTTAGATGGGTTTGTTGTTTGTTATGATGCTTTCAGAGTTGGTCTGGGTTGTATTTTGATGCAGAGAGGCAAGGTCATAGCCTGTGCCTCTAGAAAGCTTAAACCTCATGAAAAGAACTATCCTACATATGCTCTTGAATTAGCAGGTTTTGTATTTTCCTTTGAAAATTTGGAGGCATTATCTTTTTAGGGTGCATGTTGATGTATTCACGGACTCCGAAAGGTTACAGTATGTATTCTCATAGAAAGATTTAAATCTTCATTAGAGAAGGTGGTTAGATTTGCTAAAAGATTATGATATGACTATTTTATATCACCCAAGAAAGGCCAATATAGTGACAGACGCCCTTAGTAGACTGTCTATGGGTAGTGTTGATCATATTGAGGATGATAAAAATAGTTAGTTCAGGAGCTTTATCAGTTGGCTAGATTAGGTGTTCGATTAGTTAATTCTGCTGAAGGTAGTGTACGGGTTTAGATTAGTTCGAAATCTTCATTAGTTACCAAAGTAAAGAAGAAACAAAATAAGGACTTCAGTTTTGTTAAGTTGAAGGATTCAGTCAGAGATCAGAAAGTATAAGTTTTCTCCCAAGGGGGAGATGTCGTGTTACACTACCAGGGTAGACTGTGTGTGCCGTGTGTTGATGGTTTGAGACAATGGATTTTGGCAAAAGTGCATGGTGTGCGTTACTATATTCACCCAGGAGCCACCAAGATGCACTGTGATTTATGGGAAATCTATTAGTGGAGTGGCATGAAAAGGAATATTGTTGAGTTTTTAGCTAAGTGTGCTAATTTTCAATTGGTTAAGGTTGAGTACCAAAATACTGGTGGCACATTGTAGTAGTTTAGTATTACCACTTGGAAGTAGGAAGAGGTGACATAGACTTTGTGATAGGGTTACCCCATTCACATCGTCAGTATGATTCGATTTGGGTTATTATTGATAGAATGACCAAGTCAGCCCATTTCTTGCCAGTCCATACTTCCTATTCAACTGAAGATTATGCTAAGCTTTATATTAGAGAGTTGGTCAGATTTTGTAGAATTCCTTTGTCCATCATTTCAGATAAGGGTACTCAGTTTACCTCTGACTTTTGGAAAGCCTTTTAGAAGGTTTTGGGTACCCATTTCATCTTAGTACTGCTTTTTATCCTTAGATAGATGGTCAGGTAGAGATGACTATTTAGACCTTCGAGGACGTGTTGAGAGCATGTGTTATGGAATTCAAGGGTAGTTGGGATGATTAGTTGTCATTAATTGAGTTCTCTTACAATAATAGTTATCATTCCAGTATTTAGATGGATCCATTTAAGGCTCTCTATTAGAGAAGGTGTAGATCACCTATTGGTTGGTTTGAGGTAGGTGAAGCTGCATTGATAGGGCTAGATATGGTGTTTGAATCTATGTAAATTGTTTAATTGATTTGAGAAAGGCTTAAGATAGCTCAGAGTCATCAAAAATCTTATGCATATGTGAGGAGAAGGGATCTTGCATTTGAGGTTGGTGATAGTTTATTTGAAGATTTCTCCCATGAAGGGGTGAAGAGATTTGGCAAAAAGGTGAAGCTTAGTCCCTGATATGTTGGCCCTTACAGAGTATTAGGTCGTGTTGGGAAGGAAGCATATGATTTTGAGTTGCCTACAGATTCGTCATTCATTTATCCAGTATTTCATGTATCCCTATTAAAGAAGTGTATTGGTGATCCAACTATTGTAGTTCCTTTTGAAAGCACCGAAATTCAGGATAGCCTTTTTTATGAAGAAAGCCCAATTGAGATTCTTGATCACCAGGTTCGTAGGCTAAGGAACAAAGAATTTCCCTTAGTCAAAGTTCTTTGGTAAAAATCAGTTCGTTGAGGGTGCCACTTGGGAAGTAGAAGAAAATAAGAGAACCGAGTACCCTAATCTTTTCTCCGCAAGTTCATACTCAGCTTAAGGTAACAAGTTTTCCTTAGATTATCACTCTTCCATTCTCAATTTTAGCCATATAATTATTTTCATGTCATGTCATGCATTTACTAATCAGTTCAGTCATGTAATAATGCTTCTAGCTATCCATATTTAGTATAAAGTGTCAGTCCCTTAGTATTCTCAGTTTATCCAGTCTCATTCGAGGATGTATTTTCCCAAGGGGGAGATATTGTAAGACCCCATAAGATCATAGCTTTATTCAGCTCACTATGCATGTCAAAGGGGTCTAAGACTTAGAAAATTTCACTATGTTAAGACTTAGTCATTTCCAAAGGCCCTTAAACTTTGATGATTTTATTTCTGAGGCATTTAGAAATATTTTCCGTTCTTGTGATCTACTTTCGAGTTGTAGAGTATAGGGTGTTGAAATCTCCTCTAATTCTAATTTTTTCACTGTTTAGATCATACCTCCTAGAAGATCTGATGATCGTAAAAATTCCTCTATCCCTCTTAATTATAATATAGATGGGGCTTGAACCACTTATAGAGTTTAGACCTAGTCTAGGTACGCTGCTTTTGATTTCCCTAGTGAAGTTCCACCGGTCCCCACTGATCCTTCTTTAGTTAGTAACACTCTTGCTCGGTCACCTCTAGGAGATATTACCAATACTGAGTTCGGCCATTTCATTCATTTGTTGATCCAGTTGGTGATATCTCAATCATGTCAGCCAGGTCCTATTGGTGCTGTTGTGAGTTCTTCTAAGACCACTAGGGTTGGACAATTTATGAGGCTGAATTCTCTGACCTTTACTTTCTCTAAGGTTGAGAAAGATCCTCAAGGGTTTATAGATTAGATAAAGAATTTTTTTCATGTGATGCATGTTTCTGACGTCGAAGGTGTGGAGTTCACTGCATACCAGCTGAAGGATGTGGCGTATCAGTAGTATGAAGAGTGGGACCAATCTAGGGGGATGATTTAAAGTTGGCTTTATGGGAGGATTTCTATGGTTCTTTTCTTGATCGCTTCTTTTCTTAGGATTTGAGGGAGGCAAATGCTGAGGAGTTTGTGAATTTAAACCAAGGCAAGATGACGGTGAAGGACTATGCCTTCAAGTTTCATCAACTGTCCCATTATGCTCTTGAGCCAGTGTTTAGTATTAGGGATAAGATGAGGAAGTATTCTTTTAGCTTATCTCAAGACTTGGTGTTGGAGTGTAAGGCTGCCTTTCTG
Source organism: Capsicum annuum (assembly GCF_002878395.1). Lineage (NCBI taxonomy): Eukaryota > Viridiplantae > Streptophyta > Magnoliopsida > Solanales > Solanaceae > Capsicum > Capsicum annuum. The sequence continues at coordinate 6,701,533 of NC_061112.1, read as the reverse complement.
AATAGTGACATGGATATCTCTAGGCTTGTGGTGTATATACAATAGGTAAAAGATGAAAAAACAAGAAACAAGTCAATTTAGGAGAGAGGCAAAGTAAAAAATCTTAATATTTTGAGTAGGGTGGTGACCAGCAGAATAGTGGTAGAGATGGCAGGCAGTGGTCTAAGAAGAAGTGGTGGCGTTCTAGTTCTTATTCTGTAGCTAGTTCTCCAGATCCTAAGCCGTTCGATGATCGCTATTTTTGGAGTAACAATGGATTTTAGTCCCAAGGTACCCAATATTAGGCTAGTGGGGCCCAGTCAGCTCTATCCTATCCTCCTTGTAGATTTTATAGATAGTTGCACTATGACCTTTGTGATGATGGTAGGAATAAGTGTTTCAGATATGGCTAGCTGGGCCACATTCAGAGGAACTATACTTCAGGCGATGTTGCTACTGGGGCTAATAAGGTCATGGTTGCTAATTTTTCAGCTTCTACACCAAGGGGTGCTACTTTTGGCTTCGACACAGGTCAGAATCATCTATATGTTCTTTTTACCCATTAGTATTCTGAGACATCTCTTGATGTTGTTACTGGTATGCTAAAACTTTTCTCTCGTGATGTATATTGTTTAATTGATCCTGGGTCTACCCTTTCTTATGTGACCCCTTATGTGGCTATTCATTTTGGTTTTAGTCCTGAGTGTATTCCTGATCCTTTTTTCGTGTCTACTCGAGAGGGTGACTCTATTTTGGTTAAAAAAGTCTATAGGGGTTGTGTGGTATCCATTTATTGTAGGGAGACGTTTATGGATTTGATTGAATTGGACATGTTGGACATTGATATGATCTTGGGTTTGGATTGGTTGCACTCATGCTATGCCTCCCTTGATTGTCAAGCCCGAAGAGTCAGTTTCTAATTCCTGAATGAGCCTATTATTGAGTGAGAAGGTAGTTCCCTAGTGCCTAAGGGAAGGTTTATATCTTATCTTAGAGCCCGAAGATTAATTTCCAAGTGTTATCTATACCATTTAGTGCATGTTAATGATTCTAACTTGAAGGGTCCTTTTTTGCAATCAATCCTTGAGGTCTGGGAGTTTTCTAAGGTGTTTCTTGATGATCTTCCTGGTGTTCCTTTCGATAGGGAAATTACTTTTAGGATTGCTCTTTTTTTGGCCACTCATCCTATATTTATCCCTTCCTATAAAATGGCTCTGGTTGAGTTAAAAGAACTTAAGGATCTGTCAAAAGATCTTCTAGATAAGGGTTTTACTCGCTATAGTATTTCTCCCTAGGGTCCTTAAGTTCTTTTCATTCATATGAAGGATGGATCCCTTCGGATGTGTATAGGTTTCTGCCAATTGAATAGGGTGATCATGAAGAATAAGTATCCACTTCCTAGGATTAGTGATCTTTTTGATTAGCTTTAGGGTGCTAAGTACTTTTTAAGTTTGATCTTTGGTCTGGGTACCATCAGTTGAAGATTAGGGAAGTAGATATCCCTAAGGTTACCTTCCAAACTTGGTATGGTCATTTTGAGTTTTGGTGATGTCCTTTGGTTTGACTAATGCCATGACAGTATTCATGGATCTTATGAAATAAGTATTCTGTTAGTTCTTGGATTTGTTCGTAATTGTGTTTATTGATGATATTTTGGTGTATTCCAAGAGCGGGGCAGATCATGTCGATCACCTCCGCCTTGTGTTATAAACCTTGAAAGATCAGCGGTTGTATGTGAAGTTCTCTTAGTGTGAGTTCTGGTTGAATGCAGTGACCGATATGGGTCATGTTGTTTCTAGTGAAGGGATCATAATGGATCCCCCAAAATCTGTGAACGGTTAAGAAGTGGCCTATACCTACGACTCCAACCAATATTTAGAGCTTCTAGGGTTTAGCCAATTATTATCAAATGGTTTGTGGAAAGTTTCTCTTCCATTGCAACCCCATTGAATAAGTTGACTCAGAAGAAAGTAAAGTTTGTATAGTTTGATGCTTGTGAGGATAGTTTTGAGTAGTTAAAGAATAAGTTAAATTTGGCTCTAGTTTTGACTCTACTCGAGGGAACAGATGTCTTTGTTTTTTATTTTGATGTGTCCCATATGGGACTGGGTTGTGTGTTGATGCAATATGTCAAGGTGGTTGCGTATGCTTCTAGGTAGTTGAAGGTGCATGAGAAGAATTATCCAACGCATGATTTGAAATTGTCGATCATAGTCTTTACTTGGAAGATTTGGAATCACTATTTATATGGAGTTTATGGGACAACTTCTCATACCATAAGAGTTTGCAGAGTGTGTTCACCCAGAAAGAGTTGAATCTCAGGTAGAAAAGATAATTAGAGTTGCTTAAGGACTATGACATGAGTCTTCACTATCATCCAGGTAAATATAGAATCATTACTGATACTTTTAGCAAGTTATCTATGGGAACCTTATCTCACGTGGATGAGAAGAAATGAGATTTGTTGAATGATTTTTACCATTTGGCTAATCTTGGAGTTTGCCTCTTAGACTATGAGGATGATGGTGCGATTCTGTAAGAGATGGTGAAGTCATATTTTGGTGCTGATGAAACACGTTAGTTTTAACCCTTAGAAAATTATTGAACATTTAACTTTTGGAAATCATACGACTTATGGATACTAGTCGTATGATGTTGTACTAGTTAGGGTCCCTCCCCTCGTATGTAAATTAGTGTGATTTGGTTGGTTTCTGCACAAGGTACGAATGTATATCTTACCTCTCATATGTTAGGGTATGAGGTATACATGGTGCGGTCATATGATGCCCTACACTTAGCCTAGTGCATTCTGTCTAAGGTACGACTTAGAGGGTACTTCTCATATATTAGGATATGAGTTAGACCTTTGTGGTCATATGTTGGTTAGTATAGAGGTCCAAGATGATGCTAGGGTATGAGATAAGGGTACCACTCATACCTTAGTATAGTTTAGAAGGATAGGTCGTACCCTTCTGTGACCAAATTTTTAGCTTTTAAGATGAGGGTATATCAGACATTTCCCACCCAACAACCTTAAGTCCCTATATCTTAAAATATGTGGCCCCTCATAACCCACCATTAAAAGATCAAACACTCCATAAACACTTCTAAACTCTCTCTTGAAGATTGGGGCTAGGGTTCTTCAAAGATGTTCATCTTGAGGCTTAAGAGTCAAGTTTCTTCCGTGAATCTTCTTGAATAAGGCATGTCGCTCTTACCTCATTTTTAGTTCTCAAATATCATGTGTTTTGAAGTGTGATTCTGATTCTTAAATAGTGGTTTTATTGCATATGATTGAGTAATGTTTACTCTTAGTTTAACTTGTGTTTATGCACGTTTTTGGTGATGGTTTGCACATGTGGGTTCTTGGTAATTTTGATTTAACAAATGGGTCATGGGTTACCTAAAAATTGATGGTTCTTACCTTGATTTTGGCCTTGATAATAGTATTTCCTTAAAGTGTTAGTGGTATGTATATGGACTTGGTTATTATTTTGGTTTTGGTTATGGTTATTGGTTAGACTTGTTTGGTTTGGCCATGGTCATGGACCTATCCCACAGTATTTGAGTTTATAATTACTCTATCTTGTTATATGTTCAGAGTTCATTTGACTTAGGGTATATGATTGGAGGTTTTATTGGGTATTAGGGGTGGTCTTCGGTCCTTGTTGGACTTGGGATGCCCATTATGACAAAGCCCTTGTTCGGATTATGTCAAGTTCGTATCAGAGCTTTAGGTTCATGGTAAATTGGGAGTTCACAAAGCCGTGTCGAGTAGAGTCTCTTTTAAGTGTGCAGCATGCCACACTCATAAGGGAGAGTCTACAAGGCATTTAGGATTGTTTTTCTTTCTTATTGTCTTATTTTGAGCTATAGAGTCTAAGGTCTTGGATTGTTCATATTTTTGTTTGCTTGTCTTTCAGATCATTCCTCGATGATCTGAAGTTCACGAAAAGTCCTCTGTCCCAACCGAGGATAATGTTGATGGAACACGCTCTACTCATGGCATACGCCATCTAGGGGTCCAGTCCCTGATTATCCTAGAGTTCCACCGGTTCCCTCTAGTCCTCCCCAGGCCAAAGTGATAAAAACTGAGTTACATCATTTGATTCACACGATTGTTCGATTAGTAATTTCTCAGGCTGAGCGTGGTGCATCTTCTACTCCATCTTCTGAGGCCACAAGTATCGTCCAGTTCATGAGGTTAAGTATTCTAACTTTTAAGGGTGTTAAGGTAGATGAGGATCCTCAGCGTATTCTAGATAAGATAAAAAATATTTTTAGGGTGATATATACCACAAATATGGGGGGTGGAGTTTTTTGCCTACCAGTTGAAGGATGTGGTGTACCCATGGTACGAGGAGTGGGATCGGGCAAGGGGTAATGATGATGAATAATCTCTGTGGGAGAATTTATCTAATGTATTTCTAGACCATTTCTTTCCTTGAAAGTTGAGGGAAGTGAAAGTGGAGGAGTTTGTAAATCTAAAACAAGAGAGGATATCGGTCATGGAGTATGTCTTAAAATTTCACTAGTTGTCTCGATATGCTCTGGAGATGGTGTCTTATATAAGGGTAGATATGAGGAATTTTACTTCAGGACTGTCTCTTGAGTTGATCCTTGAAAGTAAGGCTTCCTTGCTGATCAAGGACATGGATATCTCTAAGTTTGTTGTTTATAAGCAGCAAGTAGAGAAAGAGAAAAGGAAGTAGTTTGAGTTTAGTGAAAGGCAGGGGAACAAGTTTAGGCCTTTTGAGCAGAGTGGCAGAGATGGTGGTAAGTGGCAAAAGAAAAAGTAAGGGAGTTCTAGTTCTTTTTCCACAGCTAGTTCTTCTTACCCGAAGCCTTTGCGGGATCATCGGTCTCAGCATAATGGTGGGTTCCGAGCACAAGGTCACTGATCTCGCTCATCTAGATCCATCCCACCCTCCTTGTAGATTTTGTGGGCGGTCACACTGTGGGTTTCATGAGGAAGGGAAGAATTAATGTTCTTATTTTGGTCAAATTGGTCACATCCAACATGACTGTCATGCTAGAATGGATTCTAAGGATAACAAGGTTTTGGTTGCCTCTTCATCTCTTCCTTTACCAAAGTGTGCTGCTTCTGCATCTATTTCTGCTTCTGGTACCTTTACTGACCGAAATCAGTTATATGCTCCTACATCTCATTGGGATTCTAAGGCATCTCCTGATGTTATCACGGGTATTTTGAAACTTTTCTCCTATGATGTGTATTATTTACTTTCTCCAAGGTCTAATTTTTCTTATGTGACCCCATTTGTGGCCGTGCATTTTTAGTTTTGGTCCTAAATTTATTTTTGATCCTTTTTCTGTATCTACCTTGGTTGGTGACTCTGTGATTGCTAAAAATGTCTATAGGGTGTGTGTGGTATCTGTTAGTGTTAGAGAAACTCTTGTGGATTTGATAGAGTTAGATATAATTGACTTTGATGTCATATTAGGGATGAATTAGTTGCATTTGTGTTATTCTTCCTTATATTATTGAACCCGTAAGGTTATGTTCAAATTCCTAAATGAGCCAGTTATTGTATTGGAGGGGTTTTTTTAGTGCCTAAGAGGAGGTTCTTATCATTATAGACCAAAAGTTGATCTCTAAAGGGTGTTTGTATCATTTGGTTTGGGTTAAAGATTCTAACTTGGAAGATCATTCTCTAGAATTTGTTCCTGTGGTTGATGAATTTCCTGAGGTTTTCCCTGATGATCTTCTTGGTGTAACTCCTGATAGGGAAATTGATTTAGGGATTGATCTTGTTTCGGACACTCATCCAATTTCTATCACTGTTTATAGAATGACTTCGGCTAAGTTGAAGGAGCTTAAGGAGCAATTGAAGGATTTCTTAGATAAAGGTTTTATCTATCCTAGTGTGTCTTCTTTAGGTTATTCTATGTTATTTGTGTGTAAGAAGGATGGTTCCCTTTGGATGTGCATTGACTATTGTCAGTTGAATAAAGTGATGATAAAGAATAAGTATCCTCTTCCTAGGATCGATGACTTGTTTGATCAGCTTCAAGGTGCAAAGTGTTTTTCTAAGATTGATCTTAGGTCTGGTTATCATCAGCTTAAGATTAGGGAAATGGATATCCCTAAGACTGCCTTTAGGATCTGGTATGGTCACTATGAGTTCCTAGTCATGTCTTTAGGGTTGACCAATGATCCAATAGGATTTATGAATTTGATGAATAGGTTTTCCATCCTTTTCTAGATTTTTTTCATTATCTTTATTGATGACATCTTGGTCTATTCTAAGAGTAAGGTGGATCATGTCGATCACCTCTATGCTGTGTTACAGACCTTAAAGAATCATCATTTGTATGCTGAGTTCTCTAAGTGTGAGTTTTGGTTGAAGGCTGTGACTTTTCTAGGTTATGTTATATCTAGTAAGGGTATCATGGTAGAACCATTAAAGGTTACAGTTGTTAAGAAGTGTCCTAGACATGCGACTCCAACCGATATTAGGAGCTTCTTAGGTTAATTGGCTACTATAGGAGATTTGTGGAATGTTTTTTTTACTATAGCTGCCCCATTGATTAAGTTAGCCTAGAAGAAGGTCAAGTTCTTATGGTCGAATGCGTGTGAGGGTAGTTTTGAGAAGTTGAAGGATAAGTTGACTTCAGCTCCAGTTTTGACCCTGCCTGAGGGTAATGATCATTTCATAGTGTATTGTGATTTTTCTCGTATTGGGAAGGGTTGTGTGTTGATACAGCATGGTAGGGTGGTGGTTTATGTTTCTATGCAGTTGAAAGTTCATGAGAAGAACTACCCTACTCATGACTTGGAGTAGTTAGTGGTGGTATTTGCGCTGAAGATTTGACGTCACTATCTCTATGGGGTTCATGTTGATATCTTTTCTGATCATAAGATCCTGCAATATGTTTTTACTTAGAAAGAGCTAAATCTCAGGCAAATGAGGTGGCTTGAGTTACTGAAGGACTACGATATGAGTCTTCACTACCATCCAAGTAAGGATAACATTGTTGTTGATGCTCTTAGTAGGTTATCCATGAGGATTCTGGCTCATGTAGATAAGGATAAGTGGAAGTTAGGGAAGGACATTCACTGTTTGTCTAGTCTTGGAGTTCGTCTCATGGACTCTAAGGGTGGTGGTGTGTATGTACATCCGGTATCACAGTCATATCTTGTTGTTGAGATAAAGGAAAAACAGATGTTGGATCCTGAATTGATGAAGATTAAGAGTAATGTGGGTCAACAAGAGGTTGTTGACTTTGTGATTGGTGGTGATGGTATCCTGAGGCACCAAGGCAGGTTAGGTGTTCCCGACGTCAATGGGTTAAGGGAAAGGATTCTAGTTGAAGCTCATGAATCACATTATTCTATTCATCCTAGCACATGAGGTCCGATGGTTTATACCAAGAGATTGAGTTTCTCGAATGGAAGTGGGAAATGATTAATATGGATTTTGTTATTGATCTTCCTCGATCTCGGAATCAATGTGATTTGATTTGGGTCATTGTGGATAGGATGACCAAGTCCACTCACTTTTTGCCGGTCAGTACTAGTTATTTATTGGAGGATTATGCTAAGTTATATCTTGCGGGGATTGTGAAGTTATATGGTGCTTCGGTTTCTATCATTTAGGATCATGGTAATCCGTTCTTATCTCATTTTTGGAAGTCATTTTAGAAAGGTTTGGGAACTAAGGTATGTCTTAGTACTACTTTCCACCCGTAGTCAGATGGATAAACGGAAGGGACCATTCAAACATTGGAAGATATGCTTCGTGCTTGCTAGATCGACTATGGTGGTAGTTGGTTCGACCATTCCTTTGATTGAATATGATTATAATAATAGTTATCACTCTAGCATTGGTATGGCTCCTTTTGAGGCAATGTACGGTAGGAGATGTCATTCTCCAATTGGGTGGTATGAAGTTGGAGAGGATAAGTTGTTTGGCCTTGATTTTGTTTACCAAGATTTAGAAAAGGTGAAGGTGATTTGTGATAGATTCAAAGCCACTCAACGTCGCCAAAATTTCTATGTACATATAAGGCGTAAGGATTTGGAGTTTAATATTAGCAACTGGGTATTCTTGACCATATCTCCCATGAAGGGAGTGATGCGATTTGGTAAGAAGGGGAAGTTTAGTCCTTGGTATGTTGGTCCCAACTTGATTTTGAAGAGGATTGGCAATGTTACCTATGAATTAGAGTTGCCTTTTAGTTTGTGCTCTATTAATCCATTTTCCATGTCTCTATGTTGAGAAAGTGTGTGGGTGATTATTCATCGGTTGTTCCTTTGGAAGGGTTGGGTATTTCAGACTCCTTATTTTATGAGGTAGTCTTGGTTGAGATCTTGGATCATCAAGTTTATCGGTTACAACCAAAGGATGTGGCTTTGGTAAAGGTCCTTTGGAGGAACCATAAGTTTGGAGAGGCTACTTTGGAAGAGGAAGAGGACATAAAGTCTAAGTATCCGTTCCTGCAACATGAAGTCTAAGTATCCATTCCTACTTTCTGCTCTCGAAATTTGGGCTAAAGGTATGTGTTCTTCATCATACTTTTGTTTTCAAACTTTATTAAAGGAAAGGTTAATTTCTTTGCATCTTTGTTTTCTAACATAGTTAAGGGTTAGTTTGATTTATAATGGTGAGTTAACTCGTGTTTGTGCTTTCCTTAACCGTCATTCAAGGAAAAATGATCCAAATGGGGGAGAGTTGAAACACCTTGGTTTTAAACCTTAGAAAATTCTTAAACATTGAGCTTCTGGAAATCATACAACTTATGGGTACAGTCATATGATGTTGTATGGGTTAGGGTCCCTTCTCTAATATGTAAATTAGTATAGTTTGGTTGGTTTCTACCCAAGGTTTGAATGAACTTATGTTAGGGTATGAGGTGTACATGGTAATGTCGTAGGATGCCCTAAACTTAGCCTAGTGCATTTTGTCTAAGGTACGGGTTAGAGGGTACTTCTCATATGTTAGGATATGAGTTAGAACTTTTTGGTCGTATGTTGGTCAGTATGGAGATCCAAGATGATGCTAGGGTACGAGATAAGGGTACCACTCATTCCCTAGGGTACAGTTTGGGGGATGGGTCGTACCCTCTTGTGACTAAGTTTTCAACTTTTCAGCTAAGGGTATTTTGGATATTTCCCACCCCCAAACCCTTAAGTCCCCACATATTAAGACATGTTGTGGCCCTTTATAACCTACTATTGAAAGATCAACCACTACAAAAACACACTAAAAGTTTATCTTGAAGATTGGGGCTAGGGTTCTTCAAAGGTGTTCATCTTGAGGCATAAGAGTCAAGTTTCTTTCGTGAATCTTCTTGAATAAGGTAAGTGACTCTTCCCTCATTGTTAGTTCTCAGATATCATGTGTTTTAAAATGTGGTTATGATTCTAAAATAGTGGTTTTGTAAACCAAAATTGATGGTTTTGTTGCATATGATTGAGTAATGTTTAATCTTGGTTTAACTTGTGTTTATACATGTTTTTAGTGATGGTTTGCACATTTGGGTGCTTGAAAATAATGGTTTAACAAATTGGTTATGGGTTACCCTAAACTTGAAGTTTTTAACCTTGATTTTGGCCTCGATAATAGTATGCCCTCAAAGTGTTTGTGAAAATGCCTAAAAGAATAAATTAGTCACATGTTAATGATGTTTTGAACTAAGGCATTGGACTAATGAATATGAATGGTTGGTAAATGGTTTTGTGAAGGCCTTGTTGTCCATGAAATGATCTAAATGGTAACCTTAGTAGTTTATATTGTTAAATGGGTTTGAGTCCCTAAATATTAACTTGATTTATGTCTTTTTTAGATAATGGGTTCGAGTTCCTAAACGTAGAATTTAACAAGTGTCTGTGTTAGACGATGGGTTCGAGTACCAAAGTCAAATGAATGGATGGTTGATTGATGATGGTAATGGCATGTGGTATAATTGCAAGTATTATTGGTATGAAGATACCAACGAAGTGCCTTTAGTTGAGTAATTTTATTAATAGTTATGTATGCAAAATAATGGTTCTAAATTAGGCTTAATAGCGAGATGTGTAGTTGGGTTATGAAATTACAGTCCGAAGGACTACGACTGGAAACCGCACTAGCCGGTGCTGGTGTCTTACGATCAGGTGGTTCGAGTCTCCTGAATGAACATATGAATCAGAGGTTCAAGTCCCCCTTAGTATATGTATTGGTGTTTAAGTTACCTTGATTATTCTAGAAGGTTTGAGTCCCCCATATACGCATATACGAATTTGGATATTCTCTAGTTCATGTCGCTACACACATTGGGGCCCTTCCAGCTAGGGGAGAGCTGACCCCATATAGCCTGCGGGTGCGTTATTCTATAGCGGTCATGCTATACAACCTAAGTTAATGATTTCAATGTTCATGTTAATCTTGTTCCCTATCCCAACATGGTATAAATATATATGTATATTTATGTATTGCATTGATATATGCATTGATTTATTTGTTTTGAAATGTTGGCATTATTTTATCCTTATCTTTGAGTTATATGCCAATGTTCCAACTGATAACCATCTTCAATGCTATATCCCCATGCGATGCAAGTGTTGGTCATACTACACCTCCAACTAAGTGATCGAACTTCGAGAACAACTTGTATTGACTTAAAGTGGTGAGCTTTCATACTTTGGAAAGCTCTATTTTTAGCTTTAGTTTCTTATGTTTTCATTGGTTAGTCTTGGACATTGGTTTGGGCTATGACCGGGGGAATGTCTTGTTGGATGTTGTTTTTACTTTGAATAGAGGCTTTGTGAGATTACTATGGGTTGGTATGGGTGATGTCGGCAGTGGTGTCAGTATTAACATTGATATTGGTATTGGGGCTAATATCGTATGACTCTATTTGATTTATGATTGTTCCATTTTATTATGGTATGGATATGGACTTGATTATTATTTCAGTTTTGGTTATGGTTGTTGGTTAGACTTGTTCGGGTTGGCCATGGTCATGGACCTATCCTAAAGTATTTGATGTGATAATTACTCTATCTTGTTATATGTTTGGAGTTCATCCGACTCAGGATATATGATTAGAGATTGGATTGGGCATGGGAGGCGGTTTTCGATCCTTGTTAGACTTGCGATGCCCATTACAACAAGGCCCTAATTTGGGTCATGTCAGTGAGGTGAAGATGAAATAGGTCTTGTACCTTATTTTGATGTAGATCAATGATGATGTGGGTCACCAGAAGGTGATGGCTTTTGAGATTTGTGGTGATGGCATCTGAGGTACCAAGGTAGATTGTGTGTTTACGATGTTAATGGATTGCAAAGAAGTATTTTTGTTGAAGCTCATAAGTCAAGGTACTTCGTTCATCCTTGTTCGATGAAGATAGACCATGATTTAAAAGAGATCTATTAGTGGAATAACATGAAGAGGAAAGTGGCCAATTTATGGCTAAGTGCATGATGTGTCAACAATCAAAGGTCGAGCACTTGAGGCCTGGTGGTTTGTCTCAGGAGATTGAGTTGCTCGTGTGGAAACGAGAAGTGATTAATATGGATTTTGTTACTGGTCTTCCATGGTCTTGCCTTTATTTTGATTCAATTTGGGTCATTGTGGATAAGATGACTAAGTCTGCTCACTTCTTGCCAGTGAATATGCTAAGCTCTTTATTGCGGATATCATAAAGTTGTATGGTGCTCCAGTTTCCATCATATATGATCGAGGTACTCAGTTTTCATCTCACTTTTGGCATTTCTTTCAGAGAGGTTTGGGAACTAAGGTGAACCACAACACCACTTTCCATCCAAAGATAGAAGGACTAGGAAAAAAGATGATACAAACTTTGAAGGATATGCTATGGTTTTGTGTGATCAATTTTGGTGGTAGTTGGGCCGACTATTTGTCTCTCATAGAATTTGCTTATAATAATGGCTATCATTCTATTATTGGGATGTCTCCTTTTAAAGCTTTGTATGGTAGGAGATGTATGTCTCCTATTGGATGGTTTGAGGTTGGTGAGAATAGGTTGTATGGTCCTAACTTGGTTCACCAAGCTATGGAAAGGTAAAAGTAATTTGGGATAGGCTTAAGACAGCCCAAAGTCGCCAAAAGTCCTATGTGAATGTAAGGTGAAGGGACTTAGAGTTTGATGTGGATTATTTGGTATTTTTGAAGGTATTTTCCATAAAGGGAGTGATGCAGTTTGGAAAGAAGTGGAAGCTCAGCCCTTGTTATGTTATTCTGTATCGTATTTTGAGGCGAGTGGGCAATGTGGCTTATGAGTTAGAATTTCCTTCAAATTTGGGATCCATCCAGCCAGTCTTCCATGTGTCGATGTTGAAGAAGTGCGTAGGTGATTTTGGTTGTTCCTTAAGAGAGTGTGGTTATCTCAGAATCCTTTTCTTATTACGAGCAAAGGACTTGGCTTTGGTAAAGAATCTATGGAGGAACAAAAACTGTGAAGAAGCTACGAGGGAAAAAGAAGAAGATGTGAAGTAAAAATATCTATTCTTGTTTCCCTCTTTGGATTATCATGCTTGAGCTATGTGTATTCCTTAATATCTTTGTTTTCTGTCTTTTTCAAAGGTAAGCGTGGTTGTGTTCGGAGTCAAATCGTGCTAATAAATGCCTTGTCCGGTCATTCGAGGACGAATGATCCTAAAGAAGGGGGGGGGGATGCAACACCCTGAATTTTTGATGCTTGAAAATTTCTTAGTCTTATGCTCACTTCCCTGACTACGACTCTCCCTTCGAGTCGTAGGGTGTCATTGCAGGTCATAGGACCTAAGTCGTAGGGTGACCAGTAAAGGTTACCCTTAGTTTCTTCCATGACTATAATTGGCCATAAGGGAGTTGTAAAGACTCCTTACGAGTCATGCTATCTAAGTCATTTGGTGTCTAGTGTTTGCCCAAAAGGTTTCTGTGTTGACTACGACTGGACCCTATGAGTCGTAGGGTCCATTATGAACCGTAGCGCTCAAGTTGTAGGGTCATCAGTGTGTGAGCCTAAGGAAGCTATCCAGAGTGCGACTAGATGATAAGAGTTATAGGGAGACCCTACGAGTCGTAAGGTCACCTATAGAGACTAGGTGACAATTTTCAGTCTTTTCATTAAGGGAACTTTGGATATTTTCCCTTTTCACCGAAATCATAACCCGCAACTTAAAACCCCTTTAGAGTGTCAATATTACTCCAAAAATAATTAAAATAGCTTCTTAAATTGTCTCAATTCCCCAAGGTCAAGGTACTTAGGGTTTCCACAAAGTTGGTCATCTAAGGGCTTAAGGATTGATTTCTCTCCATAAATCTTGGTTTTAGGCATGTTACTCTCCCCCAATTCTTATTTTATGAAAAACATGTGTTTTACATGATTTAATTGTATAGTTTTGAATGTGGGTTTTGATGTGGCTGAGGGTTTTGGATTGATTGATCTTTGAATTTCTTTGTCATGATTTGTATTAGTTTTTCATGGTTTTAATTGAATGCTTTGAACTAGTGGGGTGCGTGGGTTTGAGATTTGGAATGGGGGTCAGGGTAATCCCCCAAATTGATGTTTTAAACTTGGAAATTGGTTTTGAATAATTCTGTTCTCTAAACCCACTTGTGTAAATGGCTTTGAATTGTGGAATTGCCACTTGGTTTTAATTACTTACCTATGTTATCACATTGCATAAATGGTTAGTTAAACAATGAACATGGATTTTGAAGGTCTTGTTGGCTATGATTTGATTTTATGAACAGAGGGGTTCGATGAATTCCCCCAAGTTAATGTCATTGTTATGGCATAGATATAAACTTGCAAGTGTAAAGGTATGATGATACCCATGGTGTGCCTTAGCAGTTGATTTTTTGGTTAATAAATAGGTTATGTGAAAATTGCTTTAAATTGGGCTTAATGGGGGTTATGTAGAGAAGTCGTGAAGGTGTGGGTCTTCGATGACATATACAGGAAACTCATGTTTGCCAACGTGAGGTTTGGTCTTGATGACCATGTGCTCAATCCGTACTATCTATAAATAATAGTATCTTGGATTGATGTGGGGTCGGGGCATTCCCTGGTATTTCTTGATACCTCCGGTTTGTGCAGCTAACACGCACTGAGGCCCTTTCAGCAGGGGTAGTTGAACCCATATAGCCCATGGGTGCTTGCTTATGATAGTTGAGCTACATAGTCCAGGATAATATTTTACTATCATGCTAAACCTTGTTTCCTACCCCAGCATCTATTATATATTTATGTATGAATATATGTGAACATGTACAGTGGGTTTGAAATGGATATGACCTGGCATTATATTTTCCCCTATCCCTGAGTTATGTGCTAGTGTTCTGTAATGCCCCGAAATCTAATCCCGAGATGTCACACGTGTACAAGGCTACTAGTATCCCTAAGCTAACCCTTTAGCCTGCTACTAGGTCTGAACCTTACTTTAAGATAATCTAGTCAAGAAGTAACGATGTATTATACCAAAACTGAAATGATTAAATGGTAGATAATGTCTGAATAACAACTACTAACGGTCTGCAACAAACTCGTAGTTCGACAATCCTCTACTACTAATAAAGAACTAAAGATCCATTGGGACAGACCCCCAATTGACTAGGACTAAACTAAAAACGATAAATCAAAATACTATGAAGACGGGAAATCTGAAAGAGTAGGTCCTCAAACCATGAGGGCTCACCAACTGTGGAAGTGTAGATAGAGATGCTCGAACTACTCACACTACTGATACTGAGCAACTGAACCTACATTAAAGACAATGCAGCACATAGACGTATATATGGATTAGTACTTTTAGGATGTACTGAGTATATGGGGGTGTAATGCATAGGTAAATCATCATCATAATTTATATCCAAAAAATGATGCATGCTAAACGTGAATGGCTCACGTGAGCTACAATGCCTAAAATACTGAAATATGTAATCAGGCATAACAATTCAAACTTTATAAGTTTAGTGAGCCATAACATTTAGTTCTAAAATCTGATCTTTCTGAAAACTACTACCTTATCTTGTCAACTGTAAAGGGAATTACCTTATCTCAAGACTTTAAGAATTCTTAAAACCATAGCCTTCAAAACATAAGCTTTTATCTTAAGATTGGAAACAAAAAGACTGTTTTAGGAATAACGGAGTTCTTTTGGGAACTTGGGACTCAAGGACTTGGGACTCAGGGACTTGGGACACAGGGACTTAGGAATTTCTTCTAAACGACATAAATCATGTGAGCTGACATGGAGTCCAACGCCTTGCCCATGTTGGGGAGAACTGTTCTACCCTTGCCATCGGAATAGAACCTTAACTTAAGTGATTACTATCTTAGCCCATTATGGGAAAATTATAAAGCTATGGTGGTACGTAGTTCTGGGCCATGAGACCTTGGAATCATACCCAACTCGGTGCTAAATGCTACTCCCATACTTATTGCTCAGAACTTTTAGGAAATCTATCTTAAAATAGCAAAAAGGTTTATAATTAAAACTGAGTTATGCTTCTCTTTACTTTATATCATAACTTGAGTGAATAATGTGGATTCCTAGCTTAACTTAGAATCAAAAGAATCAATCTTTCTTTATCAAAATCTGAAAATAGCTAATCATAGGATGCTTAAATCATAGTCATTCTCAAAATTTCAACATACAACCTAGGGCATAGTGACCCATGCTTCAATTTCATGTCAAACACCATAAGGTTCATGCTTGATAATACTAATTTGTAATTCAACTGAAAATATGGAAAATATGATCATACACATTAATTTTTGAAAGTAGATATGTAATTCAATATCCAAATCACTTAAAATCTCAAAATCATGCAATTAGTAACATTGAGTATAAACCCTAACTTCAATTTCTTAGAAATTATATCAAATTCAGTAACTTGTAAGTTTAAAAAATTTTTGGGCACAAGGACGAAATATTTGTCCTTTCTCAAACCCCACATACCTTGGACGATGAACTAGAAGAACAAGTTTGCTTTAGGGACTCTATTTGTGCTCTTGAATGATAATTCTTGGAATCCTTGTGTTAGGAATCTTGAAATCTTGATCTAGTTTGTAAAAGAGTGGTGAAATCTTGGTTTCTTGAGATTGTTTGTAGAAATTTAGGGTTTATGATAGAGAGAAGTTTGTAGAAAAATAGCATAAGATGCTTGGAATAGCCTTTAATCTGATGTTTGGACAATTTTGGAGGCTTGGAAAAAGTTCAAAATACCATTTTTAACTTCTAAACGAAACTGAAAAAAATTAAACTAGGGTCCCGATTTTATGGGCCACCGCGATGTGCCACTAACGCAGTGGCTCACTAGAAACTGACAAATGGGACTTTCTTCGTCTTCGCGATGCGGAGCCATCGCATTGTCCCACTAGATTGGGACTTGGAACTTCAACGCAATGCGCCACAATCGCGCTAGGCTACTGGAATTTGACAATTGTGAAAATGAACCTCTCTACGAGCACCAATATCGCAGAGCGCCACTGGAATTGGACAATTGGGAATTTACCTATCTCCGCGATGCGCTAAGGGTCTGAATAACAATGTTTTATGACCAGAACTTAAAATAGCCATAACTTCTTGCCCATTTATCGTATTTAAGCGAATCATTTATTGTTGGAAAGGTAATTCAATTTCCTATGTCATGGAAAGTCCAAATCTAAAGAATTACACACAAAATAAGCATCATTCATTCTAGAAGCTATTCCTTGATGTTTTTGGGATGAGTTTAAGCTAGAAAAAATTTGGGGTATTACAATATCTCCCCCTTGGAAACATTCATCCTCGAATGTTACTAGTTAAGCTAAAATATGAGAATATAAGGTAGCATGCATAATTGAAATGAATTGAATAACTGAATCTAAGTGTTTCCAAGCTTCTGAATAAATCTGTGAGTGCATGAACTTACATAAAGACGATTATATAGCTGAATATCTAATTAGAAAAGTACTAAATCAAGAAAGAGTATTACCTTCAACTAGATTTGAGTTTACGGAGAAAAGGTGAGGGTACTTGGATCTCATATCTGCTTTGGATTCCCAAGTAGCGACCTCAACCAACTGGTTCCGCTAAACAACTTTGACTAAGGGAACTTCTTTGTTCCTTAGTCTACGGATCTGATGATCTAAAATCTCAACTAGAATCTTTTCGTATGAAAGACTATTCTGAATGTCTAAACTCTCTAAAGGAATTACGACTGTGGAGTCACCCACACACTTCTTAAGCATAGAGACGTGAAACACAAGATGAATGCTGACAAGTCTGCAGGCAACTCAAGCTCATAAACTACTTTCCCAACACGACTCAGAATTCTATAGGGACCAAAATATTGGGGCCTAAGTTTCACCTTCTTGCCAAATCTCTTCACCCTTTTCATGGGTGAAATCTTTAGATACACCAAATCAACAACCTCAAACTCGAGGTCCCTTCGTCTCACACCTGTATAAGATTTCTGGCGACTCTAGGCTGTCTTCAATCTTTCTCTAATCTACTTAACCTTCTCCATAACTTCAAATACCACATCAAGCCTAAGTAAAATAGCCTCACCCACTTCAAACAAACCTATAGGTGATCTATATCTCCTCCAATAAAGAGCCTTAAATGGGGCCATCTGGATACTTGAATGATAACTGTTATTATACGCAAACTCAATCAATGGAAAATGCTCATCCCAACTACCTTTGAAATCAAGAGCACATGACCTCAACATATCTTCTAGAGTTTGGATGGTCCTCTCTGCTTGACCATCTTTCTGTGGATGAAAGATGGAACTAAGATGAACTTGGGTGCCGAGACCCTTTTGAAAGGCTTTCTAGAACTGGAAAGTGAACTGAGTACCCCTATTCAAAATGATAAACAAGAGAACTCCATGCAATCTGACTAACTCTTGGATATATATCTTAGCATAATCCTCAGTTGTATAGGATGTGTGCACCAGTAAGAAATACACTGACTTAGTCAATCTGTCTATAATAATCCATATCAAATCATGATGACGACACGATTGGGGTAAACCAGTCACAAAATTCATATTTACCTCTTCCCACTTCCAAGTAGGAATACTGAACTCTTGCAACTTACCACCAGGTCTTTGGTGCTCTACCTTAACCTATTGACAAGTTCCTCACTTTTCTATAAACTCAGGTATATCCTTCTTCATACCACTCCACCAATAGAATTCTCGCAAGTCGCGGTACATCTTGGTAGCACCAGATAAATAGAATATCGCTCACCATGCGCTTCAGCCATAATTTTTTTTCTTTGCTCATCAACATAAGGAACACATAATCTATCATAGTACTTTAACACCCCATCTTCCCCTTAGGAGAAAACCTCTATCTGTTTGTCTTTAACTGAATCCTTTAGTTTGACCAAATTAGGATCCATGTCTTGCTTCTCCTTCACTTCCAAAACTAGGGAAGATTTGAAACTACTATGAACCCAAACATTGCCTTCAAATGAATCAAGCAACCTAACACCCAATCTAGCCAAAAGATGCATTTTTCGAGCTAACTCCTTCTTATCTTTCTCCATATGAGCAACACTTCCTATAGACAACCTGCTAAGGGCATCTATCACTACATTGGCCTTGCCTAGATTGTAGAATACACTCATATCATAATCCTTTAACAACTCCAATCGTCTCCTATGATGAAGATTCAACTCTCTTTGGGTAAAAACTTACCGCATGCTTTTTTGGTCTGTGAACACATCAACATGCACACCATAAAGATAATGTCTCAAGATTTTCAAAGCAAACATCACAACAGCTAATTCTAGAACATGGGTTGGGTAATTTTTTTCATGAGGTTTCAACTGTCTAGAGGCGTAGGCTATATCCTTCTCTCTGCATCAACACACAATCCAAACCAACTCTAGAGGCATCACAATAAACAATAAAACCATCCAAACTTTCAGGTAATACTAAGACTGGGGCTAAACTGAGTCGAGTCTTCAACTCCTGAAAACTCTTCTCGTACGAATCAGACCATAGGAACTTAACTTTATTTTGGGTCAATCTAGACATAGAAGATACAATAGAAGAGAAACCTTCAACAAAGCGACGCTAATATCTAGATAAACCTAAGAAACTCCTAATGTCTAATGGAGAGATAGGTCTACGCCAATTTCTTCCGACTTCTATCTTTTGGGGATCAACTCAAACGCCATCGGCGGAGATAACATGGCTGATAAAGGCTAGGACCTTAGCCAAAATTCACACTTGCTAAATTTGGTGAATAATTTATGATCTCTTAGAGTTTGCAAGACAATTCTAAGATGTTCTTCATGGTCATCCTCACTACTAAAGAAGACAATAATATCATTGATGAAAACTTTGACGAACTTGTCTAGATACTGTTTGAACACTCGATTCATGTGGTCCTTGAAAGCTGCTGGAGCATTGGTTAGCTCGAATGACATGACTAGAAACTCAAAATGACCATAACGGGTTCTAAAGGCTATCTTTGGGATATCACTCTCCCTTACTCTAAGCTGATGATAGCCGGATCTAAGGTCTAACTTTGAAAAATATCTTGCACCTTGCAATTGATCTAACAAATTATCAATTCTTGGAAGAGGGTACTTGTTCTTGATTGTGACCTTATTTATCTAATGATAGTCAATGCACATTTGCAAAGAACCATCTTTATTATGCACGAACAGGACAAGAGCGCCCCATGGAGAAACACCAGGCCTTATGAAACCTTTATCTAAAAGATCTTTGAGTTTCTCTTTCAACTTAAGTTTTGTGGGAGCCATACGATAGGGAGAAATGAAAATAGGATGAGTATCGAGAAGAAGATCAATCCCAAATTCTATCTCTCTATCGGGAGGTACCCCTGGGAGATCTTCTGGAAAAACATCAGGAAGCTTATTTACTACACTGACTAACTAAATAGTTAGGGTCTCAGACTCAGTGTCTTTAACTCAAACTAGATGGTAAATACATCCTTTAAAAATCAATTTTCTGGCCTTAAGGTAAGATATGAAATGACTCTTGTGAGACACTAAATCACCTGACCACTCAAAGGCTGGCTCTTCAAGAAACAGAAACTTCACCACTCTAGTGAGATAATCTATGGCTGCATAACAAGAATGGAGCCAATCCATGCCAAGAATAATATCAACTCAACCATGTCCAACTCTATCAAGTATGCTAGCATGACTCTATGAAGGACAATGATAGAAAACTTCTTATAAACTCGCTTACCAACAATTGGCTCACCAACAAGGGTGGAAACCAAAAAAAGCTCAGGGATCTTCTCTGAATTTATCTTAAAGTTTACAGCAACTAATGGGGTCTCGTAAGAAAAACTCGACCCAGGATCCAATAATACATACAGATCAAAATAAAAGACACGAAGCATACCAGTAATGACATATGGTGAATCCTCCTACTCCTGGTGGGATGTAAAAGCAAAGAATCTATTCTGGCGCTGACCACTAGCTGTGCTGGATGAAGCACCCTGAGGAGGGGCTGGGCGAACAATGAGAGCTGGTGCACTGAAAGCTTAAGTCTGGGGGCGAATATCTCAGCTTCCCTGCTTAGCATATAGATACTCTATAAGTCTATGACCACACTTTCCATAACCAAAACAACCCTTTTGCTCGGCCAAGTAATCACCAGGATGGGTCCTACCACACTTAGCATATGTGGGATAACTGGGTCTACGACTTACACCGTTTTGAGATCTAGACATAGAGGACTTACCCCACTATTATAGGCTATTTTTGGGTGTAGGAGCACTGGCTAAGTAAGGTACGAGCATAGCTGAATGGTTCTTCAATAAGGGCGATTCCCTTCATGGGATTTAGTCCAACCATACTCAAACTATCCAGTTCTAGCCTTCTTATTAAACCTATCTCTTCTCTTTAACTTTTTTGCTTCAATCTATTGAGCATGCGTCATCAACTTAGCAAGGTCCATATCTCCAATAAGTATGGTAGTCCTACACTCCTTGACTACCAATCCCGATACCCTAGTAACAAACTTACTTATACCGGTCCTAGTGTCCGCTATCAAATCAGGAGCATACTTAGATAGCTTGCTGAACTTAAGGAAGTACTCCGTTTCTATTATCAAGCCTTGCTTTAGGTTTATGAACTCTTTGACCTTGGATTCCCATTGCTTAGGCGAAAAGAACCTATTTAGAAAAGCATCCTAAAATACCTGCAACTCATGGGAGTTGCATCCTTACCCCTACTTATCTTCCACATGACCACCCAATCATAAGAAACATCTTTCAAATGATAAGAGGCCAATTCTATGCTCTCTTCTTCAGTTACATGCATAACTTGGGTGATCTTTTTCACCTCATCAAGATACAACTGTGGGTCCTTACCTACTTTTAACCCAAAGAATTTGGGTGGATTCATTCTCATAAAGTCATGAAGTCTGGATGTGGCTACATCACCCCCTTGTTGATGCAGAGAAGTAGCCTGATTATTGGCTTAAATAGTAGCAGTCACCGCTTAGATTAACGTCTGAAAGGTAGCCTGAAATTTAGAATGAGACACATTCTCATTCAGGAGATCCACAGGTTAGGGTAGCTGATTATCATTCCTATGGGCATTAGCTCTTCGAGGAGGCATATTCTGTCATAAAAGAGCATGAGTTAATAGAAGATAGAGATAATTGTAAGCACGATGGATTCTGAAAGAAAGAGAGGATTTTCCTAAAAATATCCCGTAGCCTCTTGCTCATAGATGTGGCGTACTTCACACCGATGATCAAGACTCTACATAACGTGGCTTGTATGAATCCCTAGGACTCTTTAAACCTTAGGCTCTGATACCAAGTTTGTAATGCCCAAAATCTAATCCCGAGATGTCACATGGTGCTTAAGGCTATAAGTAGCCACAAGCTAACCCTTTAGCCTGCTACTAGGTCTGAACCTTACTTTAAGATAATCTAGTCAAGAAGTAATGCTGTATTATACCAAAACTGAAATGAATAAATGGTAGATAATGTCTGACTAACAACTATTGATAGTTTGCAATAAACTCATAGTTCGGCAAGCCTCTGCTACTAATAAAGAACTACAGAGCCATTGGGACAGACCCCCAACTAAATCAGACTAAACTAAAATTGATAAATCAAAATACTATGAAGACTGGAAATCTAAAAGAGTAGGTCCTCAAACCATGAGGTCTCACCAACTGCGGAAGTATAGATAGAGATGCTCGAACTACTCACACTGCTGATAGTGAGCACTTGAACCTACATTATAAGACAATGCAACACATAAATGTATATGTGGATTATTACTTTGAGGATGTACTGAGTATATGGGGGTGTATTTATAGCCGAAATAATGCATGCTAAACGTGAATGGCTCACATGAGCTGGAATGTCTAAAATACTGATATATGTAATCAAGCATAGCAATTTAAACTTTATAAGTTTAGTGAGCCATAATGTTTAGTTCTAAAATCCGATCTTTCTGAAAACTACTACCTTATCTTGTCAACTGTAAGGGGAATTACCTTATCTCAAGACTTTAAGAATTCTTAAAACCATAGCCTTTAAAACATAATCTTTTATCTTAAGACTTGAAGCAAAAAGACTGTTTAAGGAATAAGGGACTTCTTTTGGGAACTTAGGACTCAAAGACTTGGGACTCAGGGACTTGGGACTCAGGGACTTGGGAGTTTTTTCTAACCGACTTAAAACCATGTGAGCTGACATGGAGTCCAACATCTTGCCCACATTGGAGAGAGCTGTTCTACCCTTGCCATTGGAATAGAACCTTAACTTAAGTGATCACTATCTTAGCCCATTATGGGCAAATCGGAAACCTATGATGGCACGTAGTTCTATAGAATGAGAACTTAGAATCATACCCAACTCGATGCTAAATACTGCTTTCATACTTATTGCTCAAAACTTTTAGGACATCCACCTTAAAATAGCCAAAAAATTTATAATAAAAAATGATTTATGCTTCTCTTTACTTTATATCATAACTTGAGTGAATAATATAGATTCCTAGCTTGACTTAGAATCAAAAGAATCAATCTTTCTTTATGAAAATCTGAAAATAGCTAATCGTAGGATGCTTAAATCATAGTCATTCTCAAAATTTCAACGTACAACCTAGGGCTTAGTGACCCATGCTTCATTTTCATGTCAAGCACCATCAGGTTCATGCTTGATAATACAAATATTCATAATTCTACTTAAAATTTAGAAAATATGATCATACACATTAATTTTCAAAAGTTGACATGTAATTGAATATCCAAATCACTTAAAATCTCAAAATCATGTAATTAGAAACATTGGGTATAAACCCTAACTTCAATTTCATAGAA
This sequence comes from Capsicum annuum, assembly GCF_002878395.1. Classification (NCBI taxonomy): domain Eukaryota; kingdom Viridiplantae; phylum Streptophyta; class Magnoliopsida; order Solanales; family Solanaceae; genus Capsicum; species Capsicum annuum. Next base: position 6,678,278 of record NC_061112.1, on the reverse strand, counting down.
ATCATATCAAATTCAGTAACTTGTAATTTAAAATAAGTTTTGGGCACAAGGACAAAAGATTTGTCCTTGTTCAAACCCGACATACCTTAGAAGATGAACTAGAAGAACAAGTTTGCTTTTGGAAGATGAACTAGAAGAACAAGTTTCCTTTTGGGACTCTATTTATTCTCTTGAATGATAATTCTTGGAATCCTTATGTTGGGAATCTTGAAATCTTGATTTAGTTTGGAAAAGAGTGGTGAAATCTTGAGTTTCTTGAGATTGTTTGTTGAAGCTTAGGGTTTATAATAGAGAGAAGTTTTGAGAAAAATAGCATAAGATGCTTGGAATAGCCTTGAATCTAATGTTTGGACGATTTTGGAGGCTTGGAAAAAGACCATAATACCATTTTTAACTTCTGAACGAATCTGAGAAAAATTGAACTGGGGTCCCGATTTTATGGGCCACCGCGATGCGCCACTGTCATGGTGGATCATTGGAAACTGATGAATAGGACTTTGAGGGTCTCCACGATGCGGAGCCATCACATTTTCCCCTTGGATTGGGACCTAGAACTTCAACGCGACGTGCCATAATTGCGCTAGGCTACTGGAATTCAACAATTGTGAAAATAAACCTCTCCGTGATGCGCCAATATCACAGAGGGCCACTGGAATGAGACAATTGGGAATTTACCTATCTTCGCGAAGTACTAAGGGTTTGAATGACAGTGTTTTATGACCATAACTTAAAACAGCCATAACTTCTTGCCCGGTTATCGGATTTAGGCAAATCTTATATCGTTGGAAATCTAATTCAGTTTTCTATGCCATGGAAAGTACAAATATAAATAATTACACATGAAATAAACATCATTAATTCTATAATTAGCTTAGGACTACTTGTAGTTCGTAGCACCGTGTGGCATCCCAAGAATCAAATTTTGGGGCGTTACAACATTCGTTCCTATACATTACCTATCCCCATTATAATTGTTTGTCTCCTGTATCTATCGATCTTATGGGGGCTGTACAGGTACAAGTTATAGTTATTGTTTGGTGAGTGTTTTATTGTACCTTTTGAGTTTATGGAGGCTCTATTAGGTTATTGTTTGTATGCCTAACTGATTAGATTATTTTTGTTGGGATATTATTATATAATTCATGGTAGGCTAGTTATGGACTGGTTTCTGAGGTTGTTGGTAGGTTTCTAGTCCTTTACTCCTTTTATGGTAAGATTTAGTATTTCTTGGTTTCCTTATAATTATTTTCTTTGAGTATTGACCCTAATTATGCATGGTTCTCATGTCACTTAGGATCCTTGAGATGTTATAATAGTTCCCTCAAAGTAGTATCTTTGGTTTGGTGGTTGGTGTAATGTTGTTATACATGTATAACACGCACACACACATATACACACATAAGCACACACACACACACACACACACATATATATATTTGTGTTAATGTCTTAATTTATGAAATCTCATTTTTATGTGTTTTCACCATTTTCCCCTTCTCCATAGTTATTACATATTTATTTTGGGCTGGAGATGGTTGAAACTATTCCTAATACGACTAGGAGTGATTTAGACAGTTTCATTAGGTCTAAAATGTCAAATTTGGGTTAGTAGCGTGGCTGGCTTAGGTTTGAGACCTTTATTTTTCATTTTGACCCTTTATTTGAAAAATAGTGAAAAAGGGGACCCCGAGGGTTAATTTATTGAAAGCAATCTTTTTTTAAAAATCTAATATCTCCATTGATTTTGGAGAATCAAAAATAGCTTGGTAGCATATACGATTTGTTTCTTTAGGTCCCAAATGAATTTTGAGGGTCCATTTGGAGAATTCAAAGCTATGAAAAATCATCATTTTTGCTGATATTTAGTGCATGCCAAATCCTTCTTTGCAAATGTGGGCCTTTGGTTACAAATGAAGAGAAAGGTATTTTCCTTCATCATGAACAAAATAAAGCTATCACAAACGCATTGGTCCAGGTCATGGAATTTCATAAATGTTAAGCCTTAACCGTGAACTCAAAGGCGAATTGGTTGGCCTGGTCAAAGTAGACCCTCGCATATGCAAAAGGTTGATCATGTTTGCGAGATACCATTCACAAAATAGTATACATACCTCATTTTTGTAATTTTTACCTTTTCTAGATCTCCAAGCTTCGAAAAGAGGCGATTTCTTAGGATTTTCTCACCATTCTTGCTTGGGTAAACTCTGAAATCATATTTTCATTGTTTCCCATTATTTACATCTTTGAAAATATCTTTAATCATGATTTTTAAATTGAATTTTGAGGTTATATCAATAAAGCTTAAAAATAATTTTTCATTGATTTGGACCTCATTTTAAACCCATTTTCACATGCGATTTCAACTATAGACTCTTATAACATTGAGGAATGAATTTCTAAAACAAAATTCTAATTTTACCCTTTTGTTTTCAAACTCATTTTTTGAATCCATTTTGGACACGACCCAAATATAGATAATATGGGTATCAATAGCTCTTTTCAATGTATATATACATTTTTTGAATATTTTAGTTAGTAAGGGAAATCTCCATATGTAAGAACTTTAGGCCAACATTTTTTCATTCGAGGTAAGTTATGACTTAACATTTTTTAGATTGATATAGGTAGTTTTCATGATATGTATTGGAAAAAATAACCATAGGGTTTGTTTATTGAGAGTATTATTATTGTCACTGTTGTTTGTGCATTTGGGGATTTTATTCTGTTGTTGTTGACTTATTATATATGATATTGCGTATTGCCCATGTAGGGGCTTTATATGACATCATTGAACTTATCTATGCATTTAAATTCTTTTAGTTTAGATATAATGTAGTGCACGAGCTTGAATTGTTATTATAGTACTTATTGAGTATTAATTGCCTTTATCATGTAGAAATGCCTGAGTTAGAGGTTGTTATGATCTTAATAATGTCTTACATACATATTTGTTCCGATAATGCCTAACTTAAGTTGATAATCATGAATTATGAACATATTGAGTTGACTTCTAGGCTCACTTATATACATGTTAGATGGATTGGATATCTTCATATTGAGATGATTGTGAGCATTACATCATCATTCCATATGTATACACATTCATGAGATACTAGTACTATTAAGAAACATTATTTTTAAAAGAAAATGAGATATTTTTACAAAAACACTTTCTGTGAACATGAGCGAAAGAAGTAGCTTGATATGTTGAGATATGACTTATTGTATATCAGTTGCAAAACCCCCATGGGTCCTATCTTGGGAGTTGCGAGTTTGATAGGTATATACAGGAAGTCATGTGATGACTTTCACCATTCTATTCCATCATCATTGTATTGCATTGAATTTTCATATTTTGTGATTCCTTATATAACAACCATTTTTGTCATTATGTATAAGCCTCCCATCGAAATTTTCATGTTAAAATTCTTCCTGATTTTGAAGTTACAAATTTTAGGCTCGACTAGTTTCGCGTAAAATTGGAGTAAGGTTTGGTCTAGAAAAAATTTGAGAATTATTTAGGAAATTTTAGGGGTTTTGATTTCATTTCTTGTTAGCTAAGACAATAATGAACATATAGAAATTTATGGAATCAAATTTTGGGTAAGTAGAACTCTTTGAATTAATCTTAGCATAAAGAGCATCATTTAAAATGTCCCTGCTTTTAGGTGTGTTGAAAAAAGTGAGATTTGGGCGAGACTAGATATTTTGGCCTATCAACACTGCTATAACAGAAATTTTTTTTCTATAATGAAAATCATACTTGGTCAGCGTTAGCTATAGCGGTAGGCTCCGTTATAGTAACGTCACTATAGCGGCAAAATTTGTAGCTTAATTAAAAAATTTCTCCAAAATAGTTTATTTTTCTAAAACTCATTTTGGGGCAAAGGGGGAGTAATTTTGGACGATTTACGCTAGATTTTCTTTATTTGGCTTTGTAAAGGTAAGAAATTCATTTCCGCTAACTTATGATTGATAATTAAGTGAGATATTGCTAAATTATGGAGTTCAGTGACAGTTTTATGGTTGATTTTGGTTATTTCTTGTGCAAGGAAGGAAATTATCTAATAAGTTAATGGATTTTGATTATTAACATTTAATTTACCCTTGAATTTCATTAATTCATTAATTAATCCATGGAATTGGTAGTGTTAGGTGAATTATGGTAGAACACCCTAGAATAGGATGGGACTGATCATGATCTTGACCTTAGGGATTGCGTGTGAGTTTTAATTCCCAACATGGTAGGTCATTTCATCAATTATATGTTTATATGCATATTCTAGACCAAGAGCAAGCAAAAATTGGATGGAAGGGCAAAACTCTAACTTAGAGGAGTTGCGCAAGCTTGGTTTGAGGTAGGTGATGGTTTTGTAGTTTAATCCAATAATCCAATATGTGCATGTTAACTACTTTATAATGAGGCTCGTTAGTGCATGTTGTTTTGTGTGGTCAATGCAAATAATTTTTAGGTTGTTATAGGATTCTCGACCTACCTCATTACTAATGGTAAGATGTTTCGATATTTGGAATGTTACCATAGATTATTGGTGAAACATGGTTGGAGGACATTTGTGTCTAGGGTTTAGAACATGGATAAAAATTATCCCATGAAGGTCATGGCTAGAGGGTGGGCGTATTACCTATAGCATATATGTACTAGGGCTAGGTAAGTTTGACAAGTCCATAAGTGATATGAGGAATGTATTTATTAGGTTGATAATTGTCTAATTTCTTGACTCATATTGACTAAACTTGACTTGGTCTGTAAAACTTCAAATTTTTGGCCCCAAAAAATTATTGAGTTTTAGGCTCATTGTCTTGGTCACGACTCGTGGTGATGAGTCGTGAGATATGGTTAGAAGTCGTAGGACCCTGGTCGTAACCAAATTAGAAACTTATTGGCAAGGTTCTTCTATGAGTACGAGTGGCACACTATGAGCCGTGAGGATATGTTACGAGTCGTAAGTTCAAATCGTAGGATGTCCAGTGTTCAATTCTTTTGGGTTCTGTGTTGCTCATGACTAGACCTTACGAGTCATAATATTTCCTTATGAATGAGTTGGTGGAGTCATAAGGTGGGCGGTGTATTGGGGTACTAGTCATTGTCTTGGTTACAACTCATGGTCACGAGTCATAAGGCGTGGGTACGAGTCAAGGGGTCGACACGTAGCCAAAGATATCTTTTTTCAGCTTTTAAGTTGAAGGCGTTCTAGACATTTTTCCTCTTGCCCAACTTAAAACCCACGTCTTATAACTTCGTTAGGGCATCATTAGCTATCAGAAACACATCAAATAACCTCTCAGAATACTCCTAAATCCTGAAGGTCAAGAATACTTAGAGTTTTTAGAAGGTTGATTAATTAGGGATATCAAGGGTGATTTATCATTGTACTTCTTGATGATTAAGGCATGCTACTCTCCCCTTATTGCTAATTTTGCAAAATCATGCAATTTAAAGTATGGTTCATAAGATTATTGCATTGATTTTGAGAATAAATGTTATTTTTTTTCAATGTTCTGAATTGAATAATGTTTCTCATGGCCATTTATATATATATGATTTTTTATGTTTTTAATATGGTTTTGAACTTGTGGGTGCATAGGAATGGTGAATGAACTAGGGAATTGTGATTTTCTCAAACTTGTGACTTTTGAAGTGGTTATAACCCCAACCCCATGATGTGAAATTGGTTTTAGTTATGTGAACTATGGTAATTTATGAAAAAACTAAACTAGTCTTTAACTATTGCACAATATAAAGAAGGCAAAGGTTTAGTGGACCCTTGTACTATGTCCGTTTTGTAATGTGGATACTCCCACTTACATGTTTATCATCTGGACCCTTGAACCCATTTAAAAGCAACATTTTAAATCCTTTGACCGTTGACTGGTCCTATGTGGCATTAAAATGGCTAACTAGGATGAGGCGCGTGCATGGGTGCGAGTGGGGTCAAATTTTTGGTTAGCTTTATATTAAAATAATTAAATAAAAATAAAATAATACTAAAAATAAAAAAATTTAAAAAGGGTCTTTTTTTCCCTCCATCTTTTTTAATTTAAAAATATTTTTAAAAATTTAAAAATAATAAATTTAAAAAAAAAATAAAAAAGCCCTCCTTCCCCTCCACACCCCACCCCACCTCAGCCCTCCACCCAACCCTACCCTACCCTACCCCAATACTCTTCCAGCCCCCCATCTCACCCTATCACCCATCCAACTCCTCCCCACCTCACTACACCTCACCCAACCCAGTCCAGTCCCTCTTCACCCTACATCCAACCCCTTCCAGCACCCCACCTCACCCCAGCCTATCCCCATACCCCTACACCCCACCCAGCCTCATCCAAACCCATCTAGCCCATCCCCACCCCACCTTCAGCCCCTTCCATCCTACCCACCCCACCCCAATACTCGTCCAGCCCCCCTAGTACCACCTTCAGTTTTTATTTTTTATTTTAATTTTTGATCTCAATTCAAATATTTTCATATTTTTTTGAATTAAAATTTGAAATATTTATAATTTTGGGGGGATTAAAATTTAAATTTGAATTGAAAGTGAGTGATAGTGGATATTGAAAAAAATTTAGTAAATTTCACTTGAAAAAAATTAAACTTTTTGTGAATTTGTTAAAGATATTCAAATTTATAAATTGAAAATTCATTATGTTTGTATATATGAATTTATAGTTAAAAATTTAAATTAATTGGATAAGAAAATTATTTGGAATGAATTTAATGTTTAATTTGTGAGCAAAAATAAAAACATGATTATTCAAATTTTTCAACAATTTATAATTTTTTCTTATTTAGTTAAATTAATTTTAATATCTAATTTGCTATGTAGCAGTTTTAAAAATGACTTGAAATTTAATGTAATACTTAAAAATGACATGGCAGATGACGTGGGAGGCATGGCAATTGACGTGGCAGCAGACGTGGAAAGAGTGTGTTACACTCACCAAAAAAGTGTTTAAAATATTGATTTTTAATGGGTTCAAGGGTCCAGATGCCAAACATGTAAGTAGAAGTGTTCAACTTACAAAACTGACATAGTACAGGGGTCCACCAAACTATTTTGCCTATAAAGAAGTATTTGGAATGCAATGGTATGATTTGATGAACAAAGGGAGTCGGTGTTCCCCAATATGTATTATTGAACAAAGGGAGTTGTTCTCCCCAAGTTAATGAAAATTGTTTGGCATGATGTGTTACCTTGCAAGTGTAGTTAGTATAACGATACCAACAATGTATGCCTAAGAAGTCTATTGAGGTTCATTGAATAGGAATGTGTGACAATTATTTTAATTGGTTCTAATAAGGGTTGTGTAGCTGAGTCATGAAAGTGGAGGTTTGAGTGACCGACACTGAAAATCGCATTTACCGATCTGTGGGTTGAAGTGACTAGGGAGGTTTGAGTCTCCCTTATTATTATTTCATGATTAGGGAGGCCAAGTGCCCCGTAAATCATTATATGATCGGGTTCTTAAGTCAGCTTGGTATATGTTGGAGGGTTTGAGTCCCCCATGTGCATATATATGAGATTAATCTCCGATTTGTGCGGCTACACATACTAGGACTCGGCCAAGGGGTGAGAGCTAGGGTCCATATAGCTCGTGGATACTATTATATGATGGTTAAGCAACACAATCCAGACTAAAGTTTTGGTAAGCAAGTTAATCCTTGTTCTCTATCTCGGTATGTGATATATATATATTTATGCATTAAAATATGCACATTATTTTTGAATGATTTTATGCTGTTGATCATATCATTATATTATACTTATACCCAAGTTTTATGCTAGCGTTCACACCACTAACCGTCTTCGGATGTTGTACCCCAACGCGATGTAGGAATTAGTCATACTTCTACTCCTCCTGCTCAGTGACTAGGTGATTCAAGGCCATTTTTTAAGTCAGACTGAAGTGGTGAGCTTCCATAATTTGGAGGATTCCATTTCATGCTATGGATTACTTTACAACTTTAATATTCCTTTAGTCTTGATTTTGGCTATATTTGGGGGCTTGTCACGATTAAATCTTCTATGGTTTTGATTAGAGGCTTTGTCGAACTACTGTAGGCATGTGTGGTGTTGGAATTGGTACTAGTATTGGTATTGGTATTCGTATTGATATTGTTATCGGTTGGTTTTGGTTTTGGACTTATTATAATGTCCTTAAATTGATATTCTTTTATCTTGTTATATGTTTGCATTTTAGCCGACCTCAGGGTGTGGTGTGTTTGGTTTGGTTAGGTGCAGGGTGTGATCTCCGCATCCACACAGGACTTGAGATATCCATCACAGCCAGGCCCTGGTTCGGGTCGTGACATGGTGATAATTCGTTGACTTGTTAGGTTTATTCCTAAATTGTGAAATTGTAGTTTGTTAAGTGAATGTTGTTTGAACATGGATTAACTTGTCATACTATGTTTTAGTTAAATGTTTATATTCTCATCTTGGGCTGGACAAATGATCCTACCAGTACATTATTGTTTCTATTATGCTGTTATTGCACAAACTCTTACTTTTGTCCGTGTAGTGCACATTCTAGTGGCTCATACACGGCCTAACTTGTGCTTCCAGTGGCTAGTTCCAGTTTTTAGGATGAGCAGTATGTTTTGGGTTACCATGGAATCTCTCCACTTTGAAATAGTTCTTTACTTTTGGACTTATGTGTACATTTTAGTTTTTGGGATTGTATCAACTACTTGATGATCTTTAGTAGTTTTGGTATGGATGAGTTTCGATTTCTAAGGGTGGTTTACTTAAGTAGAATGGTCTCTAATTTGTTGTACTTATGTTATGATTTGGGATTGTATATTTCTACTTATGTATTAGTTTTATTATCTCTTTAAGTGTGACTTTCGAAAAGTGTTTTAGGGTAGATAGTTCTCCCACTAGGTCAGCAGTGTGGGTGCCTGTCACGACCCAAAAACCAGGGGTAATGATGGCACTTGTCGCGACAAGCCTTGACAAGTAAGCCTATCATCCAAGCTAATGTGAAATGAAAGATAATACCAAAACCTAAGGCAAGACTCTTCGAACAGAGTCTAACCATACATATATAGCAAAAACGAGAGATACACAACCAAAGATACCATACAATATCTCAAAACTTGTTGTCATAGTGTAAGAACTAACAAATATAACTCAAATGTCAAAGATACACTAATAGTCCAAAAAGGATCAAAATTTGTCTCAGAATACTAAATAATACATGAAAATAGATATGAAGAGGTAGTAGGTCAATCCCTGAAGCGTAGGACGTCCTCTACCTCGAATATACTAAAAAATACCATGTGAATCAACTGCAGTACGATACACTCGTACTTGGATCTGCACTAAAAAGGCGTAGTAGGGATTAGTATGGTTCACTTGTACTCAGTAGGTAGCATAGGTCAACTGAGTAAAGAAGAAAATAAAACATATAAAACACAAACTATGGGCACATCCCAAAAGGTAGATCATACATCTCCACAAACAATTCTAATACATACACATATAATAAGTACTAATACTAGAAGAAAACATAAGTATACACATGTACCAAGTACAAGTAGGGGAAAGGAATACAAATAGACAGAGATCGCATCAAGGACAAAAACACAACACAGATTGATCACAATATAAATGGAATATAATGAAGATGATGATAATGGCGATGCACAATGTTGTTACACAACCTCTGTATATACCTACCTAGTTGTACTCTCAAATTAGGATCCATGGGGGGTTCGTCAACTCATAAACTACCAATATCCTACACCAATATCCCTAACTCCTCCCCGACACAAAATTTGTTGAGGGTTTTTAAAGATGTCACCTTTTTTGTTAGAAAAGGACAATATTTCCATGGTAGTACCAGCGTTTCATGAGTGAATATGATATAAAGGTGTAATTCTCATAACCAACCAAAATGGGAATATCCAATATCCAACCGGTATACCAACCATTTGAGCCAAAAATCCACTCAAATCAACCAACCATCCATGATCCAATATAATCCCTAAACCATCAAGTGAAACATGCAAGCAAATGTAATTGATACCTTATGAATCTCAAAATCTAGGTTTTTTCCCACCAAAAAAGTGAAATCAAGCATACATATATCTATCTATACTAGGCTAACAACATAATGCAAGACCCCACATAGTCACTCATAACAAATAATATCTCAAACCACCAAATCACATAAACACATTTTCCATTATACAACCCCACACCCATAGCATGCTTTAACATCATTATGAATTGCATAATCAAGTTTGATGAAAGCGAAGTCATAACCTACCTGAAATGTTGATATTGGTACAATAGGTCTTTACACTGAGCTTTCACGTCATGCATGGACCCAAAATCATCTAAAACATATAAATATTGGATCTTCACGTCAAAAGAAAAACAATGATACTCATATTTCCTACTTTTGAATATGGGTTAAAACGGACCTCTAAAATGAATTTTCGAAAAAGACAGGTAGAGCTAAAATTTTAGTACAAAAACATATTTAGCAAGATAAAAGGAACTCATAGGAGAAAACACAACTAAAATGGGTTTTAATCAAAGAAATCCTAATTTGGGCCTTCCGGGCCAAAATCCCTAAATACCCACTTTAAGTCATAGTTTAAACTAGAATTAAATGATAAAATCAGAGAAAAATAATTGAAATAGGGATTTTGAGCTTACCCAAGTTTAAAAATAGAAGAAAATTCCCAAAACCCAAACCCAAAGCTCCAAGTCTTGAAAATGGTGTAAAAATCTCAAAAAATAGGAAAATAATCCGCCCAGACATCGCTAGGCGACTACCGAGTCGCTTATGTGGATATCGCTTAAGTGACCAGGCGTCACTTAAGCAAAACCCACCTTATCGCATAAGCGACTTGGCTTTCACTTAAGAGACAGGTGTCTGGCATGCTAGTGTTTGTTAAGAGACTAGGCCGTTGCTTAACCGACAATCACCTAAGAGAGCCTAGTGTCTCTTAGGCGACACTTTGGTTGTTCGTCGATGTCTCTTAAGAAACAAAAAAATCACTTAAGCAAGTGAACCGACTGGAGGCTTGAAGAATTCCAAGTCTCTATGGACCCCTCAATATTCATACATAATCCCAAGTACACAAAAAAACTTTGCTACCCTACTAAATTCGATGCTCCGAACTCAATGGAGATATCTGATTTTTGAAAAGATGTTATTTTCATAAAATTGACCTCAAAACCCAATTCACAACTTTCATAACTGAGGATCGAAATAAGATATAAAATTCAAAAAATCACACCAACCATGTTACCCACCTAAAATCGACTAGAATTAATTCAATATCATATTGAATATTCTAGATTCTAGAGTTCTGGATTTGCTGGTGTAGTTCATTTTTCCATCCGACACATAAATCAATAAATGTTACTTGAAGTCAACTATAAGGCTTTTCAAGTCACCAAATACCACAAACTCGCACAAATCACATCAAAATACATTGAGAACTGTGCCAATCATTCCCATATCCCAAAAATATCACAAAGCAACCATGAGGAGGGGTAAAATGGTCAAACACACATAAATAATCATTTCACAAAAATCATCAAAAATCAAATCATTATATCATCCACCATAAAAAATCTTGTTCATCCTCGAACTAAAGGCAAGGGAAATACCTGAATCAATGAAAAGCTAGGGATAGCTACCATGTATATAAGATTCGACCTCCCAAGTGGCCTTATATATAGGTCGATGACTCCACTGGATATTAACCATCGGAATATCTCTAGAACATAGTCGTCTAACATTCTTTGCTAAAATAGAGATGAGCTCCTCAATAAAAGACTACCTCTCATCTAACTATATTGAATCCCAATGAATGACGTGAGACTTATTTGGAATGTAACGCTAAAGCATTAAAATATGAAATAGGGTAATACTAACTCATAAGCCACATCCCCAATAGTTTGAAAAATCTCACGAGATCCAATATACTAGGAACTAAGCTTGCCCCTCTTCTTGAATGTCACCATGCCTTTCATGGGCGACACATGAAGGAATACTCGATCACCAACACTAAATATTAAGAAAAAAAATTTATGATATGTGTAGCACTTTTTCCTACTCTAAAACACTCAAAGTTTATCTTGAATGATCCGAACTCTATTCAAGGACTCACGGAGTAAGTCTGCACCTCGAGATATAATATTAAAAACCTCAAAACAATCAATTGGAGAGCGACAATGCCTACCATACAAAGCCTCAAAAAGAGCCATCTCAATACTGGAATGGTGGTTAGTATTATATGCAAACTTTACCAAAGCTAGATACTACTTCCACTGACCAATAAAACCTATGACACAAGTGTGAAGATATCCTCCAAAACCTAAATAGTCTGCTTTGATTGATCATCATTTTGGGGATGTAATGATGTACTAATATCAACTTAGATACCCAGCTTCTCCTAAAAATTCTTCCAAAAGTGAGATGTAAACACTAAACCTTGATCTGAGATGATAGATACTAGCACACGATGAAGATAAACTATCTCACAAATGTAGATATGGTCCAATCTCTCAGCACTGAAGAAAACCTAAACCAATATGAAATGAACAAATTTGGTCAATCAATATACAATGACCCAAAATCTATCATAACCATGAGAAGTACAAGGCAACCCAGTCACTCAATAGTGATCCATTCCCATTTTCACTCGGGAATGGGTAACCTCTGAAGCAAATAACAAGGTATCAAATGCTCAACCTTTACTTTTTGAAGACAAAAACAATGAGCTACAAAATCCTCTAGATCCTTCCTCAAACCACCCCACCAGTAATGCTTTCTCAAATTATGATACATGTTAGTCATTCCCAGATGGATGAAATATCTGGAATAAAGAGCCTCCTCTAAAATCAACCTAATCCAATTTCCCACTCTCAATACGCAAATTTAGACGCCAATACTCAAGACACTATTTGAATCAAGTGAGGTTTTCTTAGACTTACTATATTATCTTAAATCACTCTCAACCTAACATCATTAAACTGATGAGTCTAAATCTTCTCTATAACGGAAGACCTAGCTTTTATGAATGATAAAACACACTCAGTTATTGAAATATCAAGCCTAACTATTTGGTTAGTCAAAGACTAAAACTCTTAAGTCCAAAGGCCTCTATTGGGTTAAAAGATACACCAAGCTACCCATGCTAGTCAACTTTTAGCTCAAGGCATCCACAACTACACTAGCCTTACTTGGATGATAGAGAATAGTCAAGTCATAATTCTTAAGCAGCTCAAGCGAATGATGCTACTTCATATTAAGGTCTTACTGGGTGAAGAAGTACTGAAGGCTATGATGATCTGAGAAAATCTCACAGCGGACTCCATACAAGTAGTGCCTCTGTAATTTCAAAGCAAAAACAACCGTGCACACTCTAAATCATGGGTAGGATAATTACTCTCATGGAGATTCAACTGATAAAAAGCATTACAAATTACCTTACCCCTACATTAAAACAATACCTAACCGAAAACCAGAAGCATCATAGAAGATGGTTAAATCTATGCCCTTCTTGGCAAAGTCAAGGTAGGAGATAAAGTCAACAAATTCTTGACCTTTTGAAAGCTCACCTTACAAGTGTCTGACCATTGAAAGGAAATCTTTTTCTGAGTTATCCTGGTCAACAGAGCTGCAATAGATGAAAATCTCTCAAGAAAATGCTGACAGTAGCCCACTAAACCAATAAACTCTAAAACTTAATAGGAGAAATAGACCTATCCCAATCACGAACCATTGCAATCTTTGCTGGATTAATCATAATACTATCTCTGGTCACCAAATAATTCAAAAAGAAAATGGACTCCAACCAAAATTCACATTTGGAGAACTTAGCATATAACTCCTCATCCTTTAATTTTTAAAGAACAATCCGTAAATGCTCCTCATGCTTAGCTTCAATCTTGGAATAAACCCAAATATTATCTATAAATACAATGGCAATAGAATTGAGATACGGAAGAAATACCTAATTCATCAACTCCATGAACGCGATTGGGGCATTGGTCAACCCAAAAGACATGACTAAGGACTTATAATGATCGTACTAAGTTTAAAAAGTTGTCTTTTTGATATCCAAATCTCTAATCCTCAATTGGTGATAGAAAAACCTCAAATCAATCATTGAAAACACTGAACCACCCTGAAGGTCAAACAAATCATCAATATAAGAAAGAGGATACTTATTCTTAATTGTTATCTTGTTCAATTGCCGATAACCAATAAACATATGCAAATACCCATCCTTTTTCTTTGTAAATAATATAAGAGCACCCCAAGGTGATACACTAGGTTGGATAAATCCCTAATTCAACAACACTTGCAACTATTCTTTCAATTCTTTCAACTCTGCTGGGACTATCTTAATGGAGGAAAAGAAATAGGCTTGGTCTCGAATCAACATCAATAGAAAAGTCAATATCATGATCCTGAGGCATACCAGGAAAATCCTTAAGGAAGACGTCCATGAACTCATGGACAACACAAATAGAATCCATAGAAGGAAGGGAAACAACACTAGTATCATGAATATGGTCCAAAGAATATAGACATCCCCTTTCCAGTAATGGCAATCCTAAAGAAAAATATAACTCTCTTAGGAACCGAATGAATAATACCCTTCCAAGCTATCCTTGGCACACCTGGTGAAGCCAAAGTCACGATCTTAGAATAAAAATCTAGGATAACACGACAAGGAGCTAACCAATCCATACCCAAGATGACAACAAAATCTACCTATCAAGGTCAATTAGATCTACCTAAGTCTCATGCCTACCAAAAGTCACAATACAAGACCAGTGCATTCTATCCACCACTATAGAATCTTCTATAGGGGTAGATACACGGATAGTAACATCAAGAGGCTTACAAGCAGAATCAAAACCTAAAGAAAAATATGCATACACATAGGAGAAAGTCGATCTCAAATTAAATAACAGAAATGCAAATCTAAAATAAATAGGGACAATACTTATGATAACAACATTGAAGGCCTTTCTCTCTGGCCTAGTAGGTATAGTGATGCACTGACCACATCCATACCTGATTGAGTAGCCCTGCTACCACCACCACGGGAACCACTACCTCTACCTCTTGCACCACTAGTAGAACCTGTATATCTCACAACTGACATAGAAGTAACTTTGAAAACATGGAGGGGCTAGTCCTTGGCCAAATAGCTAATCTCATCACATGGCAGAGCCAGTCCTTAGCTAGATGACCAATCTCATCACAGATATAACAAACCTTATGAATCATCTCAATTAAAGGAGGTATGATCAAACTAGGATAACCTCAAAGATGCTGAACTAGAAAACCCATTACCCAAAATCTACAAGGCTTCTTGCACTGGGCTATTTGATACTTGTGAAGTCTTCTAGAATCTCTACTTCGAGAAGTGTAACCTCTGAACTAGCCCTAACAATACACCTTTTTGAGACACTTAAAGAATAGATATAGTAATCTTAGTATGATCTATAAAACTCTAAAACAATGCCCCATACTCTGCCATCTAAGTCATAGCTAGTCAAAGAGAAAAATCCAATCCCTTCACAAACTTTCAAATATTCTTAAACTCGGTAGCAAGACTGGTGTAAGTTTATCTAGACAAGGAATGGAAACGTGCCTCATACTTTGGAAAATTCATGAAGCCCTGCTCCAACCAATTAAACTTATTTATCATTTGATCCCTCAAACTTAAAGGCATAAATGTGTCCAAAAACGCCTCTGTAAACTGATCCCAAGTCTTCTCTGGAAAACTAAAAGATTGACAATCAATATGTGAGCTCCACCAATCTCTTTCTATATCTCTCAGTTTATAAGTAGTATACACAACCCTATATGACTTAAGAAAGCCAATATTATACAACTTCTCACAAAAATCCATAGAACTCATAAGCATCCTCACCTATGATACCGCTAAACCTAGGAGAAGCCAAATGAGTATATCTCTCAAATCTTTTTTGACCCTTAAAAGACATAAGAGTACTCGTAATAAAAAAAGGTATAATGAATCTGTCTAGCTGAGACCCCACCTAAGGAGGTAACACAGACGAAAACTGAACTCTAAATATCAAAATACCAAAACCCAAGGCAAGATTCTTAGTACAAAGTTGAACCATATATTTATAGCAAAAATGAGAGATACACAACCAAGGATGCCATACAATATCCCAAAACTTGGTGTCACAATGTAAGAACTACTAAATACATCTCGAATGTCAAAGATACAATAATAGTCCAAAAGGATGAAATCTATCTTAGAACACTAAATAAGATAGAAAGATATACAAGAAGAAGTAGTAGGGCAACTTATAAAGCATAGAACATCTGCTACCTCGAATATACTCTAAATACCGCCTGAATTAACTGATGTGCAGTGTACTCATACTTGGATCTGCACTAAAATGTCACAGTAGGGATGAGTATGGACTGTTAATACTCAGTAGGTATCATAGGTCGACTGAGTAAAGCAAAACATAAAGCATATAAACAAAAACTATAGGCACCTCACCTATAATTTAAAACATATGTATTATCGACATAGGCCCCCATACGAGCAAATAAATAACATCAAGACATTTTCTATGATATAACCCCATAACCATAGTATGTTTTTATAACATTATTAACTACCCAACCAGTTTGAAGAAAGTTAAGCCAGACCCTACCTCAAATGCCGATACCAGTACAATATAACTTTACACTGAGATTTCACCTCATGCACAAACCCTAAATCAACTAAAACACATAAATATATGATTTATACATGAAAAGAAAGCTAATGATACCCATATTACCCATTTTTATATTGGGGATAAAATGGACCCCTAAAATGGGTTTTCAAAATAAAAGGGTAAAATAAAAATTTTAGTCTAAAACATATTTTCCAAGATTAAAGGAACTCATAGTAGTAAACCCAAGTGAAAACGAGTTGGAATTGAGGTTTGAATCAAAAAAAAAATCCTAATTTGGGCCTTTCTAGCCAAAATCCCCAAATTCCACCTTTAAATCTGAGTTTAAACAAGATTTAAATGATCAAATCAAAGAAAAATAATTAAAATAAGAATTTTAAGCTTACCCAAGCTTAAAAATGGAAGAAAATTTTCAAAAATTTGAACCCCTTGCTCCAAGTTTTGAAAATAGTGTAAAAAATTCAAATATAGGAAAATAATCCACCCAGGCATTGCCTAAACGACTATTGGGTTGGTTAGGCAGCTATAGATTATGTGACTAGGAATCTCTTAAGTGAAGCCCACCTTATCACGTAAGATAGTTGGTTGTTTCTTATGTAATAGGTATATGACACACTAGTGTTGCTTAAGAGACTAGGACATCGCTTAAGCAACAATCTCTTAAGTGTGCCTGGTGTTGCTTAGGTGATATTTTTGCTGTAAGGAGAAGTCGCTTGAGCAACAAAATCATCGCTTACGTGAGTGCACCAACTGAGTATTGCACCAGCTAAAGACATAGAGAATTCCAAGTCTCTGTGGATGCCTCGAGATTCATCCAAAATCCCAAGTATGCAAACTAGATTTGATGCTCCGGATTCAATGGCGATATCAAAATTTTTAAAAGATGTCTTTTTTACAAAATTAAACCTCAAAACCCAATTTCACAACATTCCAAACCAAGTGTCAAAATTGAGATATATAAGCCATAAAACCACACCAGCCATGTTACTAACCTAAAATTGAAGTTTTGGATCTGCTATCATAGTTCGTTTTATCATCTAGCACATAAATCAATAAATATTTATCGAAGTCAACTATAAGGCTTTTCAAACCACTAAAAACTATAAAATCACACAAATCACACCAAAATGCATTGCAAATTATTCTAATCATCCCCACACCACATAAATACTACAAAGCAACCAATGGGAGGGATAAAATAGCCAAATCACAAGAGATAAATATTTCACTAAAATCACTAAAACTCAAATCATTACAGTACCACTCACGATAGGTTTGGGTTGTTACGAAGTTGGTATTGAATACTAACTTTGCTAATCTCTTCATACCCAAACAAGTTTAGTAGAGTCCCATGTAGATAGTATCGAGATATCTGTACTTTTCTTCAGAAGGCTATAGAGCCTTAGGAAAGCTATATTTCTTATTTTTTTTTCAAGTTATAAGATGATTACAATTGGTATCTGGTGATCTAAATAGGTATTCATTTTCGTCATTCTTCGGTCTATTGATGGTGTATACTAGGTCTTATGAAACCTAATTAGTGGCTCATCCATTGATCACTCTAGCTATGAAAACAACCATAAGGATAAGATGATGAGTGAGAGATAGAGGTTGGGGAAAGAGAGGATGAGCTACATATTCTAGGGTAGAGATTAAGTATTAGATAGCTAGACCCTTTAAAGGTCGGTATCATCTTTCACACCCGAGGATCATATTGAGAAGAAGGAAGCAGTAGAGAAGTGGAGAATGGATCCCACAGTGACAACACTAACTGGGGTTGTAGGACTACCCCCTTATTTCTATAGTAGTTATTTACTGGTGCTAGATTTTTAGGTAGGCTGGCAGGGGTTACATGGTTTTAAGGCTATAATTGTGCATTCTATTATTGCTATGGCTCCTAGAATTAATGAAGCTTTAGGGACCAATTTTTTTTCTCATCCGATTGTAGGTTTGGTAATGACTAGTATGGAACATGAACTGTTGACAAAAATTTTAAAGATGAAACTACCTACATTCCAGGGTAATAAGTCTAAAAATGATTTTGAGTTCATTATTGACTATTATGAGAGGTTAGATAATATTAATATTGTAATACAACATGGAGTAGATTTTGTGAATTTCATAGTGGAGAAGGATTCTAGGCCATGGTGGAGGGTGTACATATTATGACAGTTGCCAATATTTCCTCTATTGGATTAGGAGTAGTTTAATATGGTATTCCTAGATAAGTATGTGCCATGTGATCTCCAAAATTACAAGAAGGATAAGTTCTTAGAACTAGAAAAGAGTGACATGTCAGTTACAACCTATAAGTCTAAGTTCCTTGCCTTGTCTTGATATTCCCCTCAACTATTCACTATTGAGGAGGAAAGGATTCATTTCTTCATGAAGGGTTTGAAATATAATCTTCAATTTTTTCCTGTGCATATGAATTTTGTTGGAAATGGGTTCAATAAATTTTATAACTATGTGAATAAATTGGAAGGGGTAACCAAGTGGTTTAGGCTAGGATATTAGCCAAGAAGACCGCAATGTCGGGAAATTTAGTGACTCTTATTCTAAGGGCCATATTTAGTAAGTTTATTTAGGCTATCCTATTAAGTTAGCCTAGCCATCTTCTACTCTGGTACCAGCTAAGGTTTTTTAATCAAAAATAGACTTTTAGGGGCTAAAGGGATTTTTACTCTTTTAACAGTAGGTGTATGGCGCTGTTGGTCACTTTAACAGAGAGTGTATTGTCAGACAGGTAAATGCTTAGGAACAATAGTAGACCCAAGATATAAGTCAGTAGGTAAAAGAAGAGGATTCAATATCAGGGGTCATCCATTGATGGATGGGGAAATCATGAAGGTGGTTAGGAAAATGGTGATGCAAGGGGAAAAGAACAACCGGGGAAGGGGATAGCTCAAATTAGTGACCGGGCTCACTGTTATGCATTTTTGAGAAAGACTAATACCGTGGTTTCTGACAAGGTTATCACTAGTACTATTTGTTTTTATGACTAGATGGCTTCTTTTCTATTTGATCCAAGGTCTAATTATTCTTACGTATCTTTCCAGTTTGTGGTGGTCAAAATTTGGTTCGTGATTTACTTAGTTATCTTATTTTTGTGTCTACTTTGGTTGGAGAGTCTATAGTGGTAACCTATATCTAGCATTTTCCCCATTGAAAGTCCCTAGTTTAAGGTGTGTGGCAAAAACTAAGATTTTTGGGAGAGACTAGAAATGTATCAGATTTTTGGAAAAGACTAGAAATGTATCCCATCGACCACAATAGTGTTTGACACACTACTGTCGCAATTTTTTTTCTATTGTAAATGAGTATCAGGTTTAAAGTATCCTAGGGTTTCTAAAAACTGAATTAAGTAGAGTCTTGTTCATTGGTGTAAAGCATGCCACACTTATGAGCGAGAGGAAAAATATGAAATGTATTAGGTAAATTTTCACGTATTTCATTACTCATGTCATGTGATATAGTTTGAACTCTATTAAAACTCTTCTTTTAAAACTAACAGAATGAGGAATAGGAATCAACAAGCTCCACCCCCAGCCCAGCGGATCCTATGAATGAATATGTCTTCTAGGGATTCTTTCAAAGATTTAGCCCAGTTAATGACAGATAAGAATAACTAGCCGGTGGTTTCCCTAGCAAACCTAATAGTGAATACTATAATGATTAGAGTCTGGGACTTCACTCGGATGAACCCTCCAATGTTCTTAGGTCTAAGCCCAAAGAAGATCCATAAGAGTTTCTGAATAGTATCTAGAAGGTCACTAAGATTATGGGTTCACTTCTACTAAGAGTTTTAACTTGGTTGCTTACCTATTGCAAAGAGTTGGACACACTTAATTCAAGTAGTGGAAGGATGATAAAGGCATAAATATAGGGATGGTAGAGTGGGATGAGTTTGTTGCTGTATTGTTAGAAAGGTTTTTACCACTTGAGTTGAGGGATTCTAAGGTACAAGAGCTTATAAACCTAAAACAGGTAAATATAAGTGTAAAGGATTATTTACTTAAATTACTCAACTGGGAAGGTATGACCCAACTATGGTTGCTAGCTCTAGGGGCCGAATGAGCAAGTTTGTGTCAAGTGTTTCTAAGGATATGGTAAAGGATTGCAGGACAACAGTGTTGGTGAAGGATATTGATATCTCTAGACTAATGGTCCATGATCAACAAATTAAGAAAAAGAAGA
Source organism: Capsicum annuum (assembly GCF_002878395.1). NCBI lineage: Eukaryota > Viridiplantae > Streptophyta > Magnoliopsida > Solanales > Solanaceae > Capsicum > Capsicum annuum. The sequence continues at coordinate 6,657,351 of NC_061112.1, read as the reverse complement.
TTAAAGATATAGAAAGCGAGAATAAAAGGGCTATGACTAGTAGCTTTAATTTTTCTCAGCAAAGGTTAGATGGTGGTAATCATTCTTAGTTCTTCCATAACTCTTCCACCCCAGCCCCATCTTTTGATAGTTCTTTAGTACTCAAGTTCAGATAAGAAACTCGAGACATGGTGGTAGGCTCTAAGTCCCAGGGTAATATGAATAGTATTTGCACTAACCTAGGTTGCAAGAAATATGGTAGGAACTATAAGGGTGCATACATGGTAGGTAGTGAAACTTTATTTGGGTGTGGCAAGTTAAGTCACAAATTAAGGGATTATTTGGTGATTGTGCAAAGAGGTAAGGATATTCTTCACTTAAGTTAATCTAATTCTTTTGTATTTCCAACAGGTCACCTTACTCAATAGGCTCATATCTAGTACAACTGGCGAGCAACATTGAAATAGGTTCTATGACCTTCAGACCCGATAGGATAAAGAGCATTCCCTTGATGTGGTTATGGATATGTTATAAGTTTTTCATATTCATATTTATGCATTGTTAGACCCCGAAGAAACATTTTTCTTTGCGACTTTCTATATAGTAATAGATTTTGGTGTCAACCCTGAAATTCTTGCAGAACCCTTCTTAATTTCTACTCCAGTCGACAGTTCAATCATAGCCAGATGGGTATATAAAAATTGACCATTCACAGCATCCTAAAAAGTCACCTCAATCGATCTGGCAGAGTTAGACATGACCAATTTTGATGTTATTCTTAGGATGGATTGGATCCACTCTTGCTATGTCTTAGTTGATAGTAGGAACATAGCAGTCTAGTTTTAGTTTCTAAATGAACCATTCTTATAGTGGAAGGGTTGTACCTCAGTGCCTATAGGTCAATTCATTTCTTTTCTTAAAGCAAGACAAATAATTTCCAAAGGGAGCATAAATCATCTTATTCGAGTCAAATACTTAAGGTCCAGAACCCCATATTTTGAATCAGTTCTAATAGTAAAAGAATAATAGAAGTATTTCCTTAAGATCTTCTTGGAGTTCCTCTTGAGTAGAAAATTGACTTCGGAATAGATCTTTTTCTAGATACATAGGCTAAATCAATTCTACTCTATAGAATAGCTTTATTCAATCTTAAATAATTGAATGAAAAATTGAAATATATCTTAGGCAAGGTTTCTTTAGGCCGAGTATCTCTCCATTGGGTTCTCCAGTTCTCTTCGTGCACAAGAAAGATGATTCTCTCAAAATGTTCATCGTCTACTATCATTTGAACAAAGTCATAGTCAAGAATAAGTATCCCATCACTTGGATTAATGACTTGTTAGACCAACTTTAGGGTGTAAATGGTTTCTCTAAGTTAGACCTCAGATCCGGCTATCATCAGCTCAGAGTCAGAGATTGTGACATTTTGATAATAGCCTTCAACACTGATATGGTCAGTTGGAATTTGTTCTCACGTATTTTGAACTAATAAATGCTATTATATCTTTTATGGACTTGATGAATAGGGTGTTCAAGAAATACGTAGACATGTTTGGTATAGTCTTTATAGACGACATCCTTGTTTATTCTCGTAGTGAGATGAACACGCATATAACTTGAGGATTTTCTTACGTACTCTTAAGGATCATCAACTAATCTCTAAGTTCAGCAAGTGTGAATTCTGGTTGAAATTAGTAGCATTCCTTGGATATATTATTTTTGGTAAAGGCATTTGAGTTGATCCTTAAAAGAGGGAAGTAGTGAGAAACTGGCTTAGACCCATCTTTCCATTAGATATCAGGAGTTTCTTGGGTTCAGTCGGGTACTACAGATGGTTTTTAAAGGATTTTTCTCTATTGATTGTCTAAGCTAACTCAGAAGAAGGTCAAATTCCAATGGTCTGATTCTTAAGAGAAGAATTTTTAGAAGTTAAAGAGTTGACTCTCCTCCGTGCTCTAATTTTGACACTGCCAGAGGGTTCAAATGGATTTTTGGTTTACTGTGATACTTTCAGAGTTGGTCTTGGTTGTGTTCTGATGCATCAGGGTAAGGTAATAACATATGCCTCTATACAACTCAAATTTCATGAGAAGAACTACCCAAATCATGATCTTGAGTTGACAGCATAAATCATCCCAGGTTTGGACCCTTAGAAAATTTCTAGGAATCTCGTTCTTCAGACCCATTATGACTCATGGTACGATCCACAAGCTAGTGTATGAGTGGTGAAGACCTATCATAATTGTTCTAGTCTTAGTTAGTGGGATGGTCTTAGACACTGGAATGGATACAACTTGAGGGTATGAGTTATAAGGCATGGGTATGAGTTATTTAGGTGACTTATAAGGTGGTCAGTATTTGATCCTCCCGGTGTTACATTCTGCAAGGGATACAAATCTTGGGTACGGATCGAATGTTGAGGTTATGACTTAGTTGGATGATTCGTATACTAGATAATTTTTGATCCATGGTTAAGGATTGGTTACGATTGGGTAGGTATCAACTGTAAGCTATGTTATGACTCGTACGGAGGTCAGTCATAATGCTGTGTTAGATTTTTATGGGATTTAGGTGGAAATTCTGGACATTTTCCCACTTACCCTAATAAAGACCCACGACTTTTAATACACTTAGGAGGTCGTTTACCCTATTATTTTATTTTTAAATACTTAGAATCTCTTATAAAACATATCATAATTCTCTCAAGGGATTTTGGGGCAAAGAGCTAGGGTTTCAACTAAGGGATTACTTTGGGGCTTGTCTTGATGAATTTTTTCCATCAATCTTTTTGGTTTCAGGCATGATTCTCTTTCCTACTTGAAATTTCTATTAAAGGCATGGTTATATGGTTGATTTCATGGTTTTTACTTTTGCATAATTTTGGTTTTCAATCATTAATTTGGGGGTTTTGATGTTAAAGTCTTGGTTATGATTTCTTATAGTTTTAACTATGCAATTTATTCATTAATGGTGATTTTGGATAATGGAATTGTATGGTAGTGGTTTAATGGTAATGTAATTTGTTTTTGGTTATACTATGCCCCAAGGTATTTGATTAAATGCTTATAAAGATATATTTATTGCATTGACTCTTTCCAGTTTGGTTATACTATTCCATCGTATTATATTTTGGGTTGGACTTTCATATTATGTTTCGATATTCTCTTTGGTTTTGTATGGTATGGATAGTTAGTTTGGTATGGACAGACTTGGTTGGGTCAGTCATGGTTGTGATCTTATCCCAAAGTCTTCATAAGAGCTTTGTGCAATCTTGTTATATGCTCAAAATTTAGCTCATCTAAGGTTGTATGAGGTGGTTGGGTTGGGTTAAGGAGGTGGTCCCCCATCCTACGAGGACTTTGGATGCCCATTACAATAAGGACCCAGTTTAGGCTACGTCAAGTTGGTATCAGAGCATAGGTTCATGGTCAATTGGGAGTCGACAAAGCCGTGTTGAGTAGAGTTTCTTTTAGGGGTATGTAGCGCACTATACTCATAAGGGAGAGGCTGTAAGACATCTTGGAATGTTTCACCTTCTTGGTATTACTTTTTTAAGCTTGATTTGTCAGTACCAGAATCTTCTTTGATCTTTGTTTATTCATCTTTCAGATCATGCTTCCTAGATCTGGAACACAAGGAAATTCTTCCGTCCAATCTAGGGATAATGTTGAAGGAGTACCTCCTACGTATGGAGTACATCTTCGATTTCATGGTCCTGTTCGTGATTATACTAGAGTTTCTTCTAGTTCTCCTACTGCTCCTTGGGTCTCTTAGGGTAATGTGACAAATGTGGAGTTTCATCAGTCTAAGCATGCTATTGCCCAATTAGTTGCTGCTCTGGCTGAGCTGGGTACGACCAACGTTCTATTGACTGAGGCTGTTAGGCTTAGGATAATTTATGGAGATGGTTCCTTTGACTTTTATGGGAGTAAAGGTTGAAGAAGTGCCACAGGGATTTCTTGATAAGATAGAGAAGATATTTTGGGTAATGAGGGCTACTAATGTAGAAAGAGTAAACTTTGTAGCGTATCAGCTCAAAGAAATTGCTTATCTGTGGTATGCAGAGTGAGACAAAGATAAGGGTAATATAGAAGATGATGGTTTATAGGAGGCCTTTTTTTATGCCTTCATGGATTGATTCTTTTCTCAAGAGTTGAGAAAAGCTAAGATAGAGGAGTTTGTGAACCTCAGGCAAGGGATAATGTCTGTGAAGGAGTATGCTTTGAAGTTCTATCAGTTGTTGAGTTATGCTCCTAATTTGGTGGCTGATATGAGGTCGAGAATGAGGAAGTTTGCTTCTGGGTTGAACAGAGATCTAATTTCTGAGAGCAAGACTGCCTTTCTTATGAGGGGTATGGACATATCGAGGCTGACTGCTCATGTACAGTAGTTGAGAATGAGAAAAGAAGGCAAGCTGAATATAGAGACAAACAGGGTAAGCAGGTTAGGTTTTCTAATCTGGGAGGTGCCTAGTCTCAAGGTAGTAAAGATGGTGGGAAATTGAAGAAAAAAAGTGAGGGAGTTTTGGTTCCTTCTCTATTACTAGTGCTCCTTACCCCCATCAGTAGGGTGATAGGCGTCATCATGGTAGTAATAATTCTCGGGTGCAGGGAGCCCAGTCTCAGGAAACCAGAGTTCAGCCTATTTCTTTATCTCCTTCTTGTCGATTTTGCGGCTGTCCTCATCAAGAATTCTATGAGAAAGGTACGGATAAGTGCTTGAAGTGTGGCCAAGTAGGCCATCGGCTCAGGGATTATCCTTATAACAAAGTTTCCATATGGGAGAATAAGATTTCGGTGGCTTTATCTTCTGTTCCTACACCGGTGGTGTGGCATCTAAATCTGTTACTGCTCTCAGTTCCAGTGCTGGTCGAAATAGGTATTATACTTTGGTGTCCCATCAGGAATTGGAGGCATTGCCTGATGGTTTTACTGGTACATTACAACTTTTCTCTCGTGATATGTATTGTTTGCTTGATCCAAGTTCTACCCTTTCCTATGTGACTTCTTATGTAGCTGTATCTTTTGGTTTTGATCCAAAATTTAGTTTGGATCTATTTTATATTTATACCCCGATATGAGATCTATTTATTGTTGAACGGGTCTATAGAGGGGTGTGGTATTTGTGAGTGGCAGGTAAGCTTTGGCGTATCTATTTGAATTGGGTATACTAGATTTTGATGTAATCTTGTTCATCGATTGGTTGCATTCTAGTTATGTAAATTTAGATTGTTGAACTAGTAGGGTCATCTTTAGGTTCCCTGGTGAGCCAAAAATATAATGGGAAGGTTTTTCCTTAGCGCCTAGGGGGAAGTTTATTTCTTATTTTGGAGCCCTAAGGCTAATCTCTAAAGGTTGTCTTTATCACTTGGTATGGGTTAAAAATTCTAATTCAGAAGGTCCTCCTTTGTCTTTGGTCCTTATGGTTAATGAATTTCCAGAGGTCTTTCAAGATAATTTTCCAGGTGTTCCTCCAGATAGGGATATAGAGTTTGGTATTGATTTTCTCTTGGACACTCATCCAATTTTTATTCCTTCGTTTAGAATGGCTCTAGCTCAGTTAAGGGAACTAACAGAGAAAATTAAGGATCTTCTAGACAAAAGGTTTATTTGTCCTAGTGTTTCTCCATGGGGTGCACCGGTGTTGTTCATGTGCAAGAAGGATGGTTCTCTTCATATGTGCATCGACTATATGCAGTTGAATAAGATAATGATCAAGAACAAATATCCTCTCCCTCAGATAGTGATTAGTTTGACTAGTTGCAAGGTGCGAAGTTCTTCTCTAAGATAGATCTTTGGTCTGGGTACCATCAGTTGAGTATTAGGGAGGTGGATATCCCTAAGATGACTTTTCACACTAGCTATGGGCATTATGAGTTTTTGGTGATGTCATTTGGATTGATTAATGCCCCAGCAATGTTTATGGATCTGATAAACATATTGTTTTAGCAGTATTTGGATCTCTTTGTCATTGTCTTTATTAGCGACATTCAGGTGTATTCAAAGCGAGAGGTGGATCATTCTAATCACCTCCGTGTGGTGTTGTAAACCTTAAGGGAACAGTGGTTGTTTGCTAAATTCTCTAAGTGCGAGTTTTGGTTGAATGCTATGACTTTTTTGGGTTACATCATTTCTAGTGAAGGGATCATAGTGGATCCGTAGAATGTGGCTGTGGAGAAGAAGTGGCCTAGACCTACGATTCCATCTGATATTCAGAGCTTCTTGTGTTTCACTGGGTATTATCGGTAGTTTGTGGAGAGCTTATCATCGATAGCTACTCTTTTGGCTAAGTTGACTCAAAAAAAGGTTAAGTTTTCTTGGTCGGATGCGTGTGAAGGGAGTTTTAGTTGAAGGATAAGTTGACTTTGGCTGCAATTCTGACTTTGTTGGAAGGTAATGATGGGTTCATGGTTTATTGTTATGCATCTCGAGTTGGTCTTAGTTGTGTGTTGATGCAACATAAGAAGGTGATAGCCTATGCTTCCAGGCAGTTGAAGGTGCATAAGAGGAACTATCCTTCTCATGATTTAGAGCTATTAGTCATTGTGTTTTCTTTGAAAATATAGAGGCATTATGTGTATGGGGTCCATATAGATATCTTTTTTGAGCATAAGAGTTTGTAGTATGTGTTTTCGCAGAAAGAGCTTAATCTTGGGCATAGGAGATGGCTTGAGCTTCTTAATGACTATGATATGAGTCTTTACTACCATCCATGTAAGGCTAATGTTGTTGCTGATGCTCTTAGCAGGTTGTCCATGGGTAGTTTCGCTCATGTGAAAGAAGGAAAGCGGGAATCGGTGAAGGATATTCATTGCTTGGAAAATCTTAGGGTTCATTTCCTGGACTCCAAGGATAGTGGTATGATGGTGCAGGGAGTGTTTAGATCATCTCTAGGTGTATATATTAAGGAGAAAAAAGTGTTGGATTTTGCCTTGATGAAAATTAAGGGTAGCGTTGGTGAGCAAATGGTGGCGGATTTTGAGATTAGTGGCGATGGTACTTTACGGTACTAATGGAGGTTGTGTATTCCTGATATAGACGGTTTGCGACAAAAAATCTTGGCTGAGGCGCATGAGTCGCGCTATGTTATCCATCCTGGTTCTACTAAGATGTACCATGATCTCAAGGAGATCTATTGATGGAGTGGCATGAAACGGGACGCGGTTGATTTTGTGTCCAAGTTCCTGGTGTGTCAACAAGTTAAGGTTGAGCACATGAGGCCTGGTGGGTTATATCAAGAGATTCAGTTACCTGAATAAAAGTGAGAGGATATTAATATGGATTTTGTTACCGGTCTTCCTCGGTCTCCGAACTAATTTAATTTGATTTGGGTCATTATGGATAGGATGAAAAAGTCTGTGCATTTCTTGCCTGTATAGACTAGCTTTTTGATGGAGGATTATGCGAAGCTTTATCTTCAAGAGATTATAAAATTGCATTAGGCTCCTATTTTGATTATTTCTGATCATGGTACGCAGTTTACGTCCCACTTCTGGCAGTTTTTCCAGAAAGAGTTAGGGACTAAGGTGAGTCTGAGTACGGCTTTCCACCCACAGTCAGATAGGTAGGTAGAAAGAACTATTTAGACATTGGAAGATATGCTTCGATCCTGTGTGATTGATTATGGTGGCAGTTGGGTGGAGAATCTACCTTTGGTAAAGTTTTCTTATAACAATAGCTATCATAAGAGTATTATGGCTCCTTTTGAGGCATGTATGGTAGAAAGTGTAGATTTCCCATTGGTTGGTTTGAACACATCTTTATTTTTTGAGTTTGTTAAAGGAAAGATTAACATGTTTGCCTCTTTGTTTTCAAACTTTGTTAAAAGGATGTCTGATAATGCAAATGACTCTATGTGCGGTTTACCCCTACCTTATCTGTTATTCAAGGATGAATGTTCCTAGTGGGGGTGACTGAAGCATCCCAGGTTTGGACCCTTAGAAAATTTCTAGGAATCACGTTCTTCTAACCCATTACGACTCATGGTACTAGCTGTAAGCTGGGTAAAAGTGGTAAAGATCTGTCGTAAGCTGACAAATGTTAGCTGGTGGGATGTCTTTGGACACTGGAATCGATACAACTTAGGAGTATGAGTCATAAGGCATGGGTACGAGTCGTATAGGTGACTCATAAGGTGGTCAGTGTTTGATTTGCATTCTGCCAGGGATACGAATCATGGGTACGGATCATATGTTAAGGTTACGACTTGGTTGTATAAGTCATATACTAGACAGTGTCTGATCCATGGTTGAGGATTGGTTATGATTGGGTGGGTATCGACCATAAGCTAGGTTACGAGTCGTTAAGAGGTCAGTTGTAACCCTGTTTTGGGTTTTTATATGATTTAAGTAGGGGTATTATGGGACATTTTCCTACTTACACTAATAAGGACCCACGACTTCTTATACACTTAGAAGGTCATTTACCCTTTTATTTATTCTTAAACGCTTAGAATTTCTTCCAAAACACATCATAATTCTCTCAAGAGCTTTTGGGGCAAAGAGCTAGGGTTTCAACTAAGGGATTACTTTGGGGCTTGTCTTGGTGAATTCTTTCCATCAATCTTCTTGGTTTAAGGCATGATTCTCTTCCCTACTTGTAATTTCAATTAAAGGCATTGTTATATGGTTCATTTCATGGTTTTACTTTTGCATGGTTTTAGTTTTCAATCATTGATTTGGGGGTTTTGATGTTAAAGGCTTGGTTATGATTTCTTATGGTTTTAATTATGCTTTCTATGCATTAATGGTGGTTTTGGATAATGGAATCGCATGGTAATGGTTTAATGGTAATGGAATTTGGTTTTGATTATACTATGACCCTAAGGTGTTTGATTAACTACTTATAAAGACATATTTATTGCATTGACTCTTTTAAAAGGGAGCTTTTGCTTGCTTTTAGCTTATGCATGAAACTACAAATGGCTTAAATGGTTTACAAAGGTTAAAGGCTAATTGGTTATGCTTGTGGAGATCATGGTAGTCTGTTAAGAGGTTACTATGGTAAATGAAAAGGGCACCGAGAGTCCCCTTAATGGTTTGGCTATAGATAATGCTTGCAAGTATGGTGGTATGAAAATACCATTAGTTTATCAAATAGCCTTGATTAATTAATGGATAATAGGATTGCTTACACTTGGTTTTAATTGGTCATTAATGGCGGAGAGTGTAAGCTAAGCCATGGAAGGTGGTGATCCCGAGGAGATAAAAACCAAAAACTTATATTTGTCTACTGGCGACTGTATACCCATGTTATGCAGGAACCGTACGTTTGACTCCTCCTTTATAGTACTTTATCGGGGACAACGTATTGGACTAAAGTGGTGAGATTTCATCCTTTTGGAAGTCATTATTTCATATTGGACATTCTTAGACTTTTTATTTTCTTTATGGATATTAGTTTTGCCCATGGTTGGGGGCATGTCCGCATCGGATATTTGTATTCTTTTGGATAGAGGCTTAGTGGTACTTCTGGGGGTTGGAATGGGTGGGATCAGTATTGGTGTCAGCCTTAGCATTGGAATAAGCTGGGAGGCTGACATCATTAGACATAATTTCTCACTGTTCCATTGTAATATATTTTGGGTTTGACTTTTATATTATGTTTCGATATTCTCTTTGGTTTGGTATGATATGGATGGTTGGTTTGATATGGACAAACTTGGTTGGGTCGGTCATGGTTGTGACCCTATCCCAAAGTCTTCATGAGAGCATTGTGCAATCTTGTTATATAGTCGAAATTCTCATTTAAGGTTTTATAAGGAGGTTTGCTTGGGTTAAGGGGGTGGTCCCCGGTACTTTGTGGACTTGGGATGCCCATTACGACAAGGCCCCAATCCGGGATGCATCACAACAATTGTTTTTTTCTTAAAGATTTGGAGGCAGTATGGAGTTCATATTGATGTGTTCACTAATCACGAGAGTCTTCAGTATGTGCTCATCTAGAAACATCTAAATCTTCATCCAAGAAGGTGCTATAGAGTCATTAAAATACTATGAGATGAGTGTCTTGTACCTTCCGAGTACGGCCAATGTTTTGGGCGATGCTCTTAGTAGAATGTCTTGGAGAGTGTTGCTCATGTTGAGGAGTTAGTTTCTGACATTCATCATCTTGATAGGTTGGGAGTTCGATAGGTCAATTCAACCAAAGGCAATGTCTTGGTTTAGAATAGATCAGAATCTTTATTGGCAGCTGAGGTGAACGAATAGCAAGATAGAGATCCTATTTTACGTAGGTTGATTGAAGTTGTTTTGTGTTATATAGTTGAGTTTTTCTCCAAAGGATGAGATGGTGTTCTTCATTGTCAAGGCAGGTTATGTTTTCCAGATGTGGATGACTTGAGATAGCTGATATTAGCAGAAGCTCATGGTTCTCGATATTCTATTCGCCCAGGAGCCACTAAGATTTACCGTGATTTGTAGGAAGTCTATTGGTGGAATGACATAAAAAAAGATATTGTGGAATTTGTGGCTAAGTGTCCAAATTGCCAACAGGTTAAGTTTGAGAACCAGAGACCTAGTGGTAAGCTTCAGGTATTCAGTATTCGTACTTGTAAGTGGGAAGTAGTGAGTATGGAATTCATTATAGGGTTGCCTCATACTCGTTGACAGCATGATTCTATTTGGGTTATCATTGACCGAATGACTAAGTCAACCTACTTCTTTCCTGTTAACATTTAAGATTCAGCTGAAGAATATGCTAAACTTTACCTTAGGGAGTTGGTGAGGCTGTATGGAGTCTCTTTGACTATTATTTCAGATAAAGGTACCCAGTTCACCTCTCGATTATGGAAGACTTTTCATAGGGGTCTTATTACCTAAGTTCACCTTAGTATGACTTTTCACTCGCAGGAATATGGTCAGGTAGAAAGAACCGTTCAGACCTTAGAATATATATTGAGGGCATGTGTAGTTGGGATGATCAGTTACCTTTTATTGAGTTTTCTTATAATAATAGTACTATTCCAGTATTCAGATAGCCAGTTTGAAGTGTTGTATGGTAAGGGGTGTAGATTTCCTATTAGTTGGTTTAAGGTAGGTAAAGCTGCCTTGATAGGGCCAAATGTTCAGCTGATTAGGTAAAGGCTAAAAATCACTCAGAGTTATCAAAAATCTTATGCAGATGTGAGGAGAACGGAGCTTGAATTTGATATTGGTGATTTTGTCTACTTGAAGGTTTCTCCAATGAAAAGGGGTAAGGAGGTTTGGTATGAAAGGAAAGCTCAATCCCCTCTACGTTGGTCTTTGTAAGATTTTGAGTCTCTATGGTAAGGTATCCTATAAGTTAAAATCGCCTACATAGGTAGCATCGGTGCATCAAGTCTTTCATGTTACCCTATTAAAGAAATACATCGGTGACCCAACATCAATCATTCCTTTAGAGAGTGTGGGTGTTGAGGATAGTCTCTCTTATGAAAAGCTCCCTGTTGTGATCCTTGATCATCATATTTGTAAGCTGAGGAATAAAATGGTCACGTTAGTAAAGGTTCTTTAGAGAAATCAGTTAGTTGAGGCAGCTACTAAGGAAGAAAAGGCAGATATGATGACCAAGTACTTGATCAACGCCCGAACTACACCTCCAATTAAGGAAAAAGCAGTCACTTTCAAATATAGTAACCCAACTCAGGTTGGGGTCGAACCCATAGGGAAGACATAGATTTGTATCTCTAGCTTACTGAACTTAACAGAAAAAACTGAAAATAAATAGGGGGGTTATTGTTATAATCTCGAGCAATTAGCAAATCTCCACTTCGGTTGTCATAAGTCAGAAACAAACACTAGGATTTTATTCCACCTTGCTTCTTAACTCAGTAGGTTTATCATGCTTTATTAAACTAACCCAGTATCTTGCATGTAGAATCTGATAAGTTGTGTACCATAACTATCTTGTGGACTCATTGGCGGATTTCATCTTGTAACTTTTGAGTCTCAGGATGTGGCATTACTAACCCTTATCATGGATCCTAGTTAACTATTACATTTTGAGTCTCAAGATATTAGATGATAGATAACCATCTTACATAGATGATACTAATTAGCCCAGATCGACGATTAATCTTCAAAATACTGTTATGGTTATCTTTTACTAGTCACAACTCCTCTCGTGGATATTTAAGTAGTGACATTATAGGCGGGATCCTAACGTTTGTAACCGCTAAGACATCTATTAAACTAATGATAAAACAATACATGCAAGAGTACTAGTTGAGAAAAACTTCACACTTCCCCTACTTCATCAATATGCCAGGGTTCCCACAACTCCAGCTACAGGATTTAGCCACTTATTATTGTTAAACAAATAATGGAATTCATGGTTGAAGGAATTAAAACAATATCACAATAATCAATGAATAAAACTGAAGTCTTTCACTAAATAAACAACAGAATTCAATACAAAGAAATCCCAAGATCAAAATCCGAATATTGGAATTAAATATATGTTTCTAGGTGTTAAAAGTGCATAAGCTAACTAAAAAACGTCAAAAAGGATATTTATAGGATACAAGGAAACCCTAAAAATCAAAACCCAAACAAAAAAGAAAAATTGAGTTTAGTGGCCACTTACTTAGGCCACCTACGGACCGTAGGTACTACCTATGGTTCGTAGGTGGCCTAAGTAAGTGATAGACCTCCTGCACAACTCTTGAAGCTCTCTGGATCTATAGATCATAGGTGGCACCTATGGAGTAAAACTGAGTGCCCTTAGTAAGTAACAAAATACTTTAATTTTTATGTTTTTCTTCAGTTTAGCATCTAAAACTTGATTTCCCGCAAAACATATCTAAAACCCATCATATAGAACAAAACAACTTAAGAAACTTGTATATTTTGCACATTTTAAGTGTCAAAAGTGCTATAAATACATAATACATCAATATCCTCCACTTAGAACATTTGCATGTCCTCAGGAAACACACCAGAACAAAAAAAACACGATGCTTAACTAGGAGAATCTAAGGTATCCAAGGCATTCAATCATCATTTTAAGCTCAAGCATATTAGCCTCTCTGATTTTAATAATTCAAAACCAACCGTGTGTATACATGAAGAACAACCAGATGATAAAAGGGAATCAAGATATGGAAATTACATTAGCAACACACAACCATTCAAATATACAAGTTACACTACCCAAATAAGTGAACAACTAGTAATATAACCCCTGTGCCCTCACAACAAAGAAGTCCCACTCACTCATATGGAATAATGAATGTCAATGCGGGGACAGTCAAGGGACACTCACACTCAAAGGAGAAGTTATACCAATGCACATCAAATAACATGGGCTTTCCCTTATTCTTTTTACCTTAGCTTTCAGAAAGTCAAGTTAGGATCATTATAGGAATTTATTTGGCTTGTTACATAGGCTTAGGAGGATGGTATGGTACATATGGATATATCAAGTGAATAATCCTCCTTGTCACTACACTAACTTTGGGGTCCATTCTTTAACCAATTTCCTTTTATTCCACCATTATTTCTCCCTTTGATTCCTTATTGCACATTCAGGTTGAGTGCAGTTTCTTTTATTCATTATTTTTCTTTTTCATATTTTTTCTTTGCTTTGCTTTTTCTTTTGCTACCGCACCCAACCTTACTATCTTTTCTCTTATTTTACCCTTCTTCATACGCACTCTATATCATGTACCCCTATGATAGTCACCCTCAACTTAGGTAATTTACCTGAGTTGAGGTGCATAATGAATAAGGAGGGTCAGGGCCAAAACAGGTTCATTGTAACACAAATGGGAAGGTGAAAGGTGTAATAAGAAAAATAAGATATAAGATCAAAAATCAGGATCAAGGGATACTTATTCACACATAGAAGATCATTTAGGCTAAAAGTCGACTAAAATAAAAAAAGAGCCTATGATCCTTTCCTAATCGACTATCCTACAATCTAGGAAAGACTAACCGGGAAAGTTCTGGATTCAACACACAAAGGGAACTAAGTAGCATCACACACACACAAGGCATAGGGTCATATCACAATTTACTACCAGTCCGGTTCGTGCACAAGTTAACAATTATTATAATGTTCGTAATGCTAATGCCATAACAAGATCCACAATGGTCCCACATATATACATATCACATAGTTCTAAAAAACTTTTTTGGAGGGGTATCATTTTCAAAAATCAACAAAAACATGTCAACTGCCCTAAATACTCAAAAATCTCCTAATTATACTGAAATAAAACACAATACAACACAAATTTTAACCTAGACATGCCAGTTCAACAAATATACCATGACTAATAAAGAAAGAAGCACAATAACAAAAACCTATGGCCTATGATATACCCCACCCTTAATTAAAAAACTTCCCTCTGTCCTTAGTATGTGTAAATAAGATAAAGCAAGGGAATCAGAACATACCTAAATTCACTAGGCGTCCGTGTCATGGCCGTCCCTAGGTAAGGGTATCTAGACTGGCAGAGGCGGTGGTGGTAGAGGTGCACTACTGGAAGATGCACCTGCAACTAACTCGACATGCCTCTGCCTATTAGCAAAGTCAGTCATACTCGAATCATATCTGGCCCATTTCAGGTCTTGGTTAAATGGTATACTGGGATCCTTCAGGTCCACATCTCAGCCTCTCTTGGTCCCAACTACGTGGACTGATCCATTATACTTTGAAAATAAGTCAAAGTATTTAGGCCCAAGCGCGGAGGTACCGACTGAACAATGGGGGTACAATTGGAGGGATGACTGGCATATGGCTCTCAGTGAGAGAGCTTACCTTTGTTCTAAGTATATCAACCCCTCCCTAATATCTCCTAAATTTAGTATCTCCATTCTGCTGAATCGAGCCTGTACTAGAACCTCGATTTATAGATCATGATGGTACCTACCAATTGTAACCAGTAGGTAAGCCAATACCATAACCCAGAGCTAATGCAATGGGTTAATTAGGTAAGAAATGCCAACTTGGCCAAAAATCAATGAACACAGTTATCATAAACAATGTTCTAATATAAAAGGATAACTAAACATGGATACCATCCACGACCCAATATAATTAGTACAAGAGCATCTTAGTATGATTGTAATCGGAATACAACCCAAGAATCTTAAATCGTCAATATATTTGTCTCAAATACAAAAGACGAAATCAAATATAGATGGAAATTGAGTGACTCAAACTCCAAGAGCTCACCTTATCTACGAGGATCAATCATTTTACGAACCATGATGAATGCGATAACTAATACTCTAATCTACATAAAAAGGTATAGAAGTGTAGTATGAGTACCAAAATAAGAGTTACTCAGTAGGTATCATCGGACTATCTGAGCTAAATCCTTATATAAGAACGATAAATGAAAGATAATCATAAATAAGTCAAGGTACAGAATTGAACCTGAATCGTCTCCATCATCACTACATATAATAAGTAAGCAATTCGGAATAATAGTACAACATTAGGCATCAATACATGCCAATATCGTTGTCCATAATAAGCACAAAGTATCAAAATCACAAAATAACCTAAGGCATCAACGAATGCCAATATGCTGTACATCCCAAGTTTTAAATATCGGAATAACAATATAAAATAAGGCATCAACGCGTGCCTATACCATCATGCATAAGAAATAAGCAATTCTGAATCATAAAGAAGCACAAGTATAATCTCTAGCAAGCACAAGTGCAACGTTGGCGCCCATACACCAACTAGTGCATAAAATAAAGAACACACAAAAACTGTCTCATACCACCAGAGAGTACACCCTAGAGAAACATAAAAGAATTAACTCATCAATATATCTAAACTTTCTCATTATCCATAGGTTTTCACAATTTCCATAAATTGGCCATTGACCAACATTTGTAATCATCATCAATAATTGTAATTGAATGACAAATACCAATATACTCATAACCGTAACCATACCAGCATATAGATATCTATACCATCAATACACCCTATTTACTCATTATTAGCAAGCTAAAACTTATTATTAAACCACTTACTCACTAATCATCATATAACCTTCAGTTATTATTTATCTACCATTCATCACATAATCACTACACTTAGTTCAACGACTATCCATATTTACTAGCTAGCCAATTTCTAGCATCTAGATGATATTCACCAATAAACCATATTCAACAGTTTACCAATATTCATTTCTAACTATCACAATCCCAATAGTCACCATTTATCATACGACCACTAATCACCACTTATTCACTATTCCTATATCAACTAATATCCTTAATTTATTAGGATCCTTAATCCATAAATCCATCATTAAAACCTAATGAACATCATAGACTTAGTCATTAATAACAACTAATCACCACCATTGCTAAACCTATTATCACTTATCTCCTTAATAAGTTAATCATCACTATTAATAGCCATCAATGCCACTAATCCTTTTTATCACTAAGGTTCATAAATCCACAAGGTACTATTAGCCACTTAATTAATATCCAGCACTAAGCATCCTTAATCCTTAAATTAACAACTATACCACTTTAAACCTTAACTCATTAGAAAACTATAACTAAAATTCCAATATCAAAATTATACCTAACTATGTAAGAGCATAAATAAACATATAATTGCCATACCTATGGCTAGCCTTATTCAAACCGATAAATGTACACATAGGCACAACAATAATCATCTTTTGGCCTTATCAGGCATCATCATTATATCATCATAGTATCCTTTGGCCTTGATGGTTATCAACATAACATCACAATATCCTCCGACTGCACGAAATATCATCATATCATCACAATATTATCCGACCACACCGGGATCATTAAATCATCATAATATCATCCGACCATACTGGTTATCATTGTATCATCGTAATATCCTTCATCCTTTTCAAGCATCATCATATCATCATCATGTCCTCTAGCCTTGTCGGGTATCAGCACATTATCTTTATATTCTCCAGCCTTGCTGGGTATCTATATATCATCATAATATCCTTTAACCCCGTAGGGTATCAATACATCATCATAATATCCTGCAGCCCTATTAGGTATCAATATGTCATCACAATATCATTATAATATATAAATTAACATCATTAATAAAGAGCAAGCCCCACGAGGGATAAAGTAAATAACAAGACCCACGAGGGCTAAAGTAAATATCAAGCCCCACGTGGGATAAAGTAAATGACAAGCCCTGCAAGGGCTAAAGTAAATGACATACCCCACAAGGAATAAAGTAAATAAATGTAAAATAGAAGTGAAGAAGATCATACCTCCATAATCCAATGTTCATCATTGATGCCACTTTATCAATAGTTGTATGTGTATGTATATGAAAAATATAAAATATAATTGGGGTTTTCCCCAAAAATTATATATTTAATACCAATATCTATGTTCTGTCCCATACCGGTGAGATGGGTATATAGATATGTATAATAAATGAAAAAAATATTACAAGCAATCATATAAAGAAGTATCATAAGTCTAAGCATAATCTATAGAATCTCTTTGAATATAGTCAATAAGTGTGCCTTCTAGAACCATTAACTTCATCATTTCCAATATCGACAATACGGAAGATTTCTTATATGATTGTTAGCATGATTATTAAGCATGATCATAACAAGGGAAATATTATAGTTAACAAGCTGAACACTAGCCTAAATAATGGCTTAATCAAATGATGTAGAGATAGCTTAATCAAGTAATCTAGTCTTTAGACCATAGGTGTAACCATAAGTGATATCATGAACAATGGCCTATTAGTAGCGTAGTCATGGGCCTACTATTGGCCTAAAGATAATTTATCATTAGTATGAATAATAGGTAAAGCATTACATAATCTATAGCTCATTCATTAAGTGGTCAATAATATCATTTATTGCTTAGGCCATATTATAGTTAAGGGCTCATTTAACAGCATGTTCATTGTCCCAAAAAATAGTTAATCATAATAACATTATTAATATCTTGACATAAATATTAGCCTATATGGTATACAAGGAATAATCCCTGGGGCATTATTCTCAATGCCATTCAGAATAATAAACAAGTACCAAGAATCATCAATATTACAGCAAGTGAGGACTCTCTAGTCAATTACTAAACATAATGGCTCATAGGAACTAATCATTTATCTTTTCTTAGGGTAGGCCAATGAGCCCACATCTAAATCCCCAAAATACATATTAAGTCAATTTCTACCAGGGACTAGGTTATGGTATCTAAATCAACTCTTAGATTTATACCAAGCCATCATAAGACCTAATGTAGATATTCCACTCAAGGACCTTTACTAAGTCTAATGGAACTAAGGAAACCTTCACTAGTACTAGAAACTAAGGCTAACTTACTCTAAGTATGAGAAACTAGAGAAATTTACCTATTATTGAGTATTCTAAGGCATTATCATGCTAAACATGAGTAATGAAGTCTATTCCACCTAAGTCAAACAAAAACAAGTCAAGCTTCTCAATTTTAAAATTCACATAGCCTAAATGGTCCAACTAACCTAGGTCTTGCATTTCATCAATCCAATACTTAAAACCCATCCAAATATAACAAGATATCATAAATATATCAAAACATAGCTCAATCTAACAAGGAGTAAGCCTAGCCTGCCTCCAGTCTGAAGAATTCTCAACAATCCTCTAAACCTTTGCTTCTACCTCTAAGAAGTTTCTTCAAGGGGCCAAGATATCAAAAACACATTCTACAAATCATTACGAGAATATCAATACCCATATTACACCATTGTGCTTCAGGTCCAATAATGACACCAAAACCTCTTAAGTGGGTCCCACATATGGAAAACACATTTCCGAGATCAACCTAATGTTCATGCACTATTAGGGACTCTTAATCCTCAAGAAAAAAGTGAAAACTAAGCTTATTTAGGCTAAAATCAAGCCCTTGAGCTAATAGGGGTTTTGGTAAAAAATTGAAGAAATTCAAGCATAAAAATTAAGGATTCATACCTTGAATCCATTGTTAATCACAAAAATGTATGTTAAACAAGCTTCCAATTCACATCCAAGACTCAATTTGAAATTAACATAACATTCTAGGGTTTCTAGGTCTCAAGGAGAAGTGAAAATTTCCAAATTTTTGACCAAGGAGCCTATTTATAACCCCTTAAGGTATGGAGGTAGTGCTATCACCACCTTAGGTGCTCCGATCTCCATGGTGCGGTCTACATCAAGGGTCCGCGATCTCCATGCTCTAGTGCCATCAAAGTCTAAAATTTGTTTTCGACCCTCAAAACTCATTTAGACTTTGATTTTCACAAATGAACTAGGTAGCCCCACTAAATTAAATGTTCTATATGTATTGGTGAGTTTGTATTTTACATTGGAGGTCAGTTAGACCCAAATGTGGGTCCTATAACCATATCTTCTAATTATTTAACTTTTCAACCAATAGGTCAAAATGAGCTCGAGTGCTGTGGGACTCAAATCAAAGGTCTACCTTGCCTAAAATTGATATTCCAAAGCTATTGGCATAGTCTAAATTCACATACAAGATTGTTTTATTGAAGTTCTTGCTTGGTGGCCATTTAAAACCAATGAAGACTTCCAAATAAGGAATTGGCTCTAACAACCAAACGAACTGCTCGATAATCGAACTATCAGTTCCTGCAGGTCATAAATGACTTGGGGCAGCTTATGGAAAAGCTCTAATAGATAAAATAAGTAGATTTATGGAAAAATAACTTAGAGGGTCATTACATTATGCATGCAACTTAGCTTTACAAAATCTCACATACAACTAACGTTATACCTGAAGCAGTAGCTGATATAGATGGGTGAGGAGACACTGGAGCTACACCCACTGCATCTAAGTAGAAGCTAGGGCAGATGTAGATATAGCTGGAGTCCTTTTACCCTATGTAATAGATTCGAGGAGCTCTCCTTGCTCCCCCATCACAAACTCCATAATAACTCCCACATTACCTCTTTATGTATTACTAGTTTCTGTAGGGATTGATGGTCCCTTAATCTGGGTCGGAAGAACTGTAGTAGGCACACGGGGTATCCTAGGAAGGACTGGATGTGCTGAATCCTTTATCAACTTAGTCAGTGCCATCGCCGTCACCTCTACTCTCTTATCATCCCCTGGTACCTCTGACACACTGGCTTTATCATATATTATTTGGACAAGACATTAGAATATCAAAGTTATCATCTTACCAAAATATCTCTCATGAAAATCATGTTGAATAATAGTTGTAAAGTCAATAACGTATCCGATCATCATACTCGTAGTCAGTGTAGCTCCATCCTAAGTCAATAAATTATCTACAATAGTTGAACATAATCTATATCAAAGAAGCAACCACTAAAACTTTGCAGCAAAAGGTAGTGTCGTTTTCTTAATCACACCATGCCCCTCGATCTGAGGAGTATCATTACCAAGAGGTGAAACATATACAGTAATCCATCTTGCCCTCTAAAATTTCTATCTCCTATGCTTAGTATCACGCATAATATGTTTATCTCATACAACTTTCAATCTATATGCATACTCTACTGTGGATGTTAGAGAAGTATAATCTGGCTCGAAGAGAACTCGACGGATGGATACTGCTAAAATATCACTCATAATCTCTCTCTCACAATTGTCTTCTCTAGTTGAGGATGCTCAGTATACCTTAAAAGACCCCTACATCTACGTATAGTCAATGATACTATGGCATGGTATAAGTTATAGAATTTTTGCACCTAGGTTGGGCTATATTAACCTAGGGTTTGAGTAATCCACCCCAACTGATACCTGTCAAATGCAATATTCAATAATGGTGCACTAGCCAACTCGGTCAAGTCAATCTGTCTTTCCTTATAAATAGCTCTCTTGGGATAGCTAGTCTCGATAATATGATTGTCCCACTAAAAAATAGTCCAAAGTCCCTCTTTGCACCATCTTGGGTTCACCTCATTGATAGGTTACTTAGATACATATATGGGGTTGAAAGTTTGATCATGCTGAGTTGGTTCCTCTAAATCAAGAGATAGAACCTTATGTAGCCTGGTTTGTACCCTTCTCAGTTTGGGGTATTGTTGATGACTCCTCCTAAACTGGAAGCTCAGACTCATCCTTGTCTTGTGACACCTCCTTAGACTAGGTATCCTATGCATCTACCTTTGGTGCTAGCTTTGGATCTTCCTCCTCCTTCTTATCATACTTGTCCTCATCATCAGCAGCACCACCCTCAATAGGCTAGGGAGAGTGTAGTGGTGATCTCATGACCTTGGTCTGGATAAGAACTGGATAGACTCAGTCTAGGTTATAGGCTGAGTAAAAGTAGGTTGTATGTTCCACTGTGATTTATCTTTAAGTGGTACTTCCAATTTTGCCATAGTAATAGCCTTAGTTGCAGCATTCTTCTGTCCCCTAGTCATTGGTTGAGTCACTCTGGTTAGGGTTGCTTTAGTCCAGGAGATTGGGTATAACTCCTTCAAGATACTACACTTGAGAGAGTCATCCCGTCACCTAGAAGGTCCATCTTTCTTGTTTAGCACCATATGTACCTAAAAAATAACTGTTAGTGTCGACAAGATAGTGAGGGAGTGCAAAATTTAAAGAAAAACTCAAAATTCAAAAACTTTAAATTTTTCATAAAATTTTTCATCTCTATAACTTATACTTAGTCCCAGTAAGTTCAATATGCACACTTTCAACTAGAATCAATTTTTTAACACAACCTAACATTCAAAACTGTTGGTATTCCTCTACCTTTTCAAATTCAACTTCCATTTAGGGAATGAACTTAGGGTTTAATTTTGGGACAATGCCCCCTATCAAGACTTTAGGTTAATTCAAGGATACAATATACAAACATGATGGTTTCTATACATTTTGCATAAAAACAAACATACAAACTTACTTATTTCATGTTTAGCACAAGATACTACTATAAGGAGACAAGAATATTACCTTTTACTCTGGGAACCAGAAGTGAAATATGAAAAAGTAAAGTAAAACCCAAGCTTAAACGCATACTTAGTATTTTTTGATAAGTTGGTACCTAGAACAAGTAATGATTTTTCCTTTTATTAAGTGTGGAGAAGTAGGGTAGTTTAAATTTTAAGAGGGAAAAGAGAATGTTGAGGATTTGTGTATTTAAAATACGTTAAAGGGGTTTAAATAAGATTGGGGGGAGGGTCGATTTAGGTTTGGTATATGATGAGGTTGGCCAAAATATAAAATTTAATGCCCAAAACTTCCCACTTATGGCAGCCACCTATGGGCTGTAAGTGGCCACCATAGGTGGGCCCAAATTTTTTTCCAAATATCTTACTCCATCGACTCTGTATTCTGATACTTACAAGGTCATAAGTGGTATTTAGAACCCTGTAAGTAAGTTCATAGGTTAAATTCTAGAAATTTCCCCAAAAATCCTCAAAATTCTACCTACCTAGCCCACATGGGACCTATGATCTTCGTTAGTTGGTCACGTAGTCCTATTACATGGGATATTCTCAATTTAAAATTTTTACTGCCATTCCAGGTCATTCTTTATTCTAAGTTGCCTACAAAAAAAGAAAAACAAAAGTGAACACTAAAATAGTGGGTTGCCTGCCACCCAATGCTTGATTTAACGTCGTGGCATAACGTGGCTATGTTGGTTACTTAGACTTCATCAACAAACCTATGGGTTGACTCCCATGTAGTGCTTGATTTAATGTCATGGAACGATGTGGTTACCTTGACTACTTAGAATTCATCAAGGTACCCAAAATAATACCCTCCTGGGTCATTAATACAATGAATAACTGACACTACCCTCATGTTGATAGGTTTCTTCATAGTTCTTCGGACATTGAAGGTGACTTTTTCGTTATTAACTATGAACCTGAGCTACCCTTTTTCCATATCAACCATTGCTCTACCCATGAACGGTCTTCCCAATATAATAGGTATCTCGAACTCAACTTTATAATCTGAATTGACGGAGTCAGTAGGAAAGATAAAGTTATGAACTTTCACCAACATATCAAATGAAATTCCCATTAGTTTCTTTACTATGTTGTCTATCATCAACAACCACATAGTAGTCGGCTCTGGAGGGCTCAAGCCTAAGTACTTGTATACAGACAACGACATCAAATTGATGTTGGCTCCTAAGTCACATAACACTCTAGTGAATCTAGATATCTATATAGTACATGGAATTTCGGACGCACCGGGATCACTCTTCTTATTGGCTAGAGATTTAGAAGTGAAAACACTATAATAGAGCAATCCACCAACGTCTTCAAAACTTCCTCACTTCTTTGTCATTAATTCTTTCATAAACATAGAATATCCAAGCATCTATTCCAAATCCTCAAGGAGAGAGATTTTCAAACTCAGATCTTTCAGTATCTCAAAGAATCTTTTTAACTTTCCTTCTTTTTTTTTCTATTTCTATTTTTGAGGAAAAGGTGGGGAGAGTCGTAGAATTTGATTCACTATAGGTTCATCGATATTTCCCTCACCTTTTTCCTCACCAACAATAATATCGACACCTACAACCTTGTCTAACTCCTCAGTAGGTGTCTCATAAACCATAGTATTATCATTCTTTGGCACCTCATAGTAGGCAATGACAGATCAATAGTAGATAAACCACTCCAAGTGGTGATAGCAAGACAGTGACCATCATTCATTGGATTGTGAATCATGTTAGCAAGATAGTGACCATTATTCTTTGGATTTTTAACTATGTTACTATGAATAGTACCTGACTATCTCTAATTCAAAGTGGCTGACATCTGCCTAAACTGGTGCTCTAACTTCCTGATAGAAGTTGCTTGAGACTCGGCCTTTTGGGTCAAACTTGATATATCAACCTTGATCTTCTTAAGGATAGCCTCCTGACTCTCTTTTCTCTCTACCAGTTTGGTCAACATCACCTCTCTTCTCAATTTGGTAGCATGACTGTCGGTCGAGATATACCTGTCTCTCTTCTCCTTATAGTCATCTTTACATCTCTAGTAACCATCATGCTCCCGACTACAATCTTTGTATCTATCTACATAATAGTTCTGACCTTAGTTTCATTGCTCTTTGTCTTAGAAACCCACCAATTCTCAATTAAGATACTTAGACTCCTTTTCAAGTTATACTTATATGCTCGAGAGGCTGTACCCCGTGAACCTACCACATTCATTTTATCAAAATTCACTATTGTAAACTCCTTAGCAAGTAATCCACTATTAGTCCTCAGCTGCACAATCTCTTATGCCATAGAATCATAAACTGCTCTATGGTCGCGAGAAGCTATAATGGCATAAGTGCCAGCATACCTCTCAGCCTCTCGAGTATGCCACCCTTGGTTGGTGAGAGAGATCTAGTCTAGGATCTAAGAAGATACTTCACAGCCTCGAGAAATAATGTGTGTGGCTTTATAAAATACCTCCATCAAACTCATCACTGAAATTAGATAATTGCATATCATGCCGAACTTCTTCTTAAACCTAAACCAAGCATCGAAAATTGACTCAGAATATAGCTGTCTTAAATTGTATATCTCATTTTTAAGCTACAACATCTTGGCTGGAGGAAATAAATAGTTTAAAAATTTCCTATGCAACTCATTATATGTGGTGATCGATCCTCTCAAAAGTTCTCCCAACCATAAAGAAAGTTCTTCCATTAATGAAAAGGGGAACAACCTCAATCTAAGTGCCTCATGGTCTACCCCGAAATAGTATACAAAGTGCAGACCCCTACAAAATTAACAAGATACATATTTTTTCGTCTATAGCCAAGATCTAAAATAGACCTTTTAAGTTCAAGATCCAGATCATGGCACTGGTTATGTCAAATTTCATATTGAAGAGGGGAGAAGGGGTAGTACAGAAGGAATGATAACTCCTATTTCTGCTGGCTCAATGTATCCCATATCCTCTTCATCATCATACAATTGAAAATACTGGAATGATGGGATAACTTGTGCTTGACCAACTCAAACTCTTTCTCGATTACCATTGAGTGTTACTCGATGATCAACTACCGGTCTTGGCTTAACTAATTTGTATATTGAGCTAGCCGAGCCTCCTCACCCCTTCTCTAGTTAGCAACATCTTCTAATAAATACTCTGTCTGCCTATCATCAATATTTTGGGATCATCTAGAGCAAGGGGATATCATATTATGGTTTTCTCGGACCTTTTCTAAATGACCTACACATATTGGTTTTGTTATTGTACGATTAGGCTTTGTGATTCTCTTTGGGTTAAGATGCAGTGGGAATAAGGAATTGACTTGATTCCTGGTGTTAGTCGTAGACTGGTGTATACCCAACTAAGGATAAAAAATAAAGACCCCAAAACTCTAACAAACTTTAATCAACAAGTACATCGTCTTCCCTGGAAATAATGCAAAATATTTTATCAACACCCAAACTACACCTCCAATTGAGGAAAAATGGTTGCTATGAAGTATAGTAACCCAACTTAGGTTGTGTTTTAACCTATAGGAAAGATGTTGATTTCTATCTTTAGCTTGCAGGCAGAACTGAAAGTAAATAGGGGGGGGGGGGTTGTTATGGTAGTCTCAATCAAGTAGCAAATCTCAACTTTGGTTGTAATTAGTCAGAAACAAACACTTGTATTATGTTCCCCCTCAGTAGGTTTATTATGCTTTATTGAACCAACTCAGAACCATGCATGTACCATCAACTGTCTTGTGGGCTCATTGATGGATTTAATCCTTTAGCTTTTGAGTATAAGAATGTCACATTACTAATCCTTATCCTAGATCCCAGTTAACTATTACCTTTTGAGTCTCAAGTTATTAGATAATAGCTAACCATCTTACATAGATGTTACTGATTAGCCTAGATCGATAATTAATCTTCAAATTACTGTATTAATTATCTTTTCCTACTCGCTATTCTTCTTGTGGAGTATGTAGCGATATTCTAGGTGGGATCCTAATATTTGCAATCGCTATGACATCTATTGAGCTGATAATAACATAATACATGCAATAGTACTAGTTCAGAATAACTTTGCACTTCCCCTACTTAATCAATATGCTATGGTTTCCACAACCCTAGCTACAGGATATAACCGCTCATTATTGTGTGATGTCGCCCAAAAACTAACCTCCACAGAAGTATGGAACAACTGATTTCAAATATAGTAACCTAAATAAGGTTGGGGTCAAACCCATAGGAAATATGTGGAACGATCTCTAAAGCTTGACAAAATCCACAAGCAATACAGAAAAGTAAATGGGGGGATTTTAAAGTCAACAGTAACAAGAAACCAAACTTGAATACTTGAGTTTGTAAACAATAGAAGATGAACACTAGGACAGTGTTCCCCCTACTTTTCAATTTTGTAATTTTCTCATTTTTGATCCACCTAACCCACTATTATGCATGCAGAGCTGACAAGCTATGTATTATCAATTGTCTTGTGAATGTGTTGATAAATCTCACTCTTCACCTTGTGAGTCTCAAAGTGTCGCCTTACTGTCCCTTATCTATAACATCAGTACAACTCTCACCTTTTGACTCTTGAATTGATTAGATGAGGGTTGATAGCCTGGAATCACTATTGAAAATTCCTTTTCCCAATCTCAAACTCCCTTGTAAAGCCGCTCTCGAATACAGACAATTCCCAAGCTTCAGTAGTTGCTTGGGTATGATTAGTATAAAGATGATTGTAATACACGCAACTACAATAGATTAGACAAATCTGCCACTTCGCTTATGTAGTTAATCCACCAGGGTTCCCACAACCCTAGTCAAAAAAGACATGTAATTACTTTAACAATAACGAAAGAGAAAAATCCAAAATCTCCAATTGAGTACAAAACCAAAAACTCAAGAACAATAGTATCAATAATCCAAGTATGTGAAAGCATGAAAGAAATTATAAAAAGTTCATAACATCATAAAGGAACAAACTAGGGTATTTATATTATCCCCAACATAATAATGGAAACCTCTGGGAATGAGTCATTACGTCTGGTTATAACTCGTTGCCTGTTGTCTCATCAATCTTTAGGCTTCAGTGGTTATGAATCATAATGTCACCATACGAGACGTATGCTATTAATCATAGTCAATCCAGTGAATTTTCATCTACAAAGCTTCAAATCCTATTATCCTTACGATTTTTTACCACGAGTCGTAGGCTATCATTACGACTCGTGGCCTTCACTAGTTACCATTGGAGGATCATCCTTTAGGACTTCACACACTGTCCTCTGTATGGTTTTACACTACGAGTCGTTATCCGACCTTATGACTCATAGCCTTATATGACTTTACTTCTGGAAACTTTTTTCCCACTGTTATCCTAATGAGTCTGGTTATGAGTCGTAAGGTGACTTAACAACTCGTAACATGACCAGTACTTCAACTTTTTAGCATATTCTTTTCTCATTTTTGGTTCAACACCACTTTCGACCTAATTTCCTTGCAAAACACATAAAACACATATCATATCCGACAAAACAACCTAAGCCAATACATTTTTTCACCATTTTAAGCATCAAATATGCCATGTTTCTATGACATATCAATACTCTCAACTTAGAACTTTTGCTTGTCCTTAGGCATACCACAAAACAAACACAAACATGATGCTTAAACAGGAAGATCCTAATATACCTTTGGTAGTCAATATTTAAATTTAGTTCACAACATATTACCCTTTCCTATTTTAGACTTTCAAAATCCAACTGTTACATAGATGTAGTAAAAGAAATGACATAATGGAATCAAGTGATGGTATTACATTAATAACGAACAACTAGGAATATATATATATTACATTACCCGGCCAGATAAGTATTCTACAAACACGACCTATATACCCTTATAACCAAAGAAGTCCCATTCACTCACATACATAGAACATAATAATACTGGGATAGTTAAGAGATACTGTCACTAACAAAAAAGTTCCACAGTGTATAGAATGCCATGAGCTTGCATTTATTTTCTTTTCCTCAGTTTTGGAAAGTTAAGTTAGGATCACTATAGGACTTTATTTGGCTTGTATGTAGTCTTAGGGATAGAATGGTATCATTCGGAAATTTTTAATGACTAAACCTCCTTGACAGTACAGTTACTTTGGGGTCCACTTATTTTCCCAGATTTCTTTTAATTTACCCATTTTCTCCCCCTTTGTTCTTTTTCTAAATTTTTAGACTGAGTGTGGTCTCTTATTCTTTTCTTTTCCAGATTTTTTCATAAATTTCTTTTTCTTTCTCTTTTTCTATATTTTTCCTACCAAATTCGACCCCACTTTTTTTCTATTCATACTCCTTTTTCATACCCACTTTTCTTTGTGCACCCCTATGATAGCTATTCTCAACTTAGGTAATTTTCTAGAGTTGAGGTGCACAGTTTCCAAGGAAGACCAGGTCCAAAATAGGTTCATTAAATTAAATGAGAAGGTGAGTCTATGTAAACCAAAAATTTAGATCTTTAAGGCTAGAATTGGGATCAAGGGATTCAACTAACATTTGCTTGCTTATTTAGGCTAAAGTGGACTGGTTTTAAAATATGGCCTATGATCCTTTCCTAACTAACGATCCTACGACTTAGGCATGACTAACAGGCATGTTCTGGATTCCACACACAGAAGGGAACTAGGTAACACCTCACATAAATAGTAAGGGTCACATTGCTAGTTACTTATTATTTAGTACATGAAATCGTGCACCTTAGTTATTACGTTCCTAATTCTAATGCCATTACAAGATTCACAGTGGTAACACATGCACACATCACAAAGTTATCAAAATATTAGAAGGGGTACCAATTTTTCAAACAACTTAAACAAATTCGGCACAATTATTCAAAACATATCTACTGCCTTCGGTATAAACTTTCTTCCTATTGAGCATTGCACAACACCAAAACACAAAACACAAAACACAACAAAATATGCTGATTCAACATTCAAACTAAAGCCGACGAGAAAAGAATCATGACAAAAACAACCCATAACGACTATGAGGTACACCCCCACCCCAAACTAAATATCTATGCGCTGTCTCCAGTGTATCTAGAAATGTAAAACAAAGGATAGGAACATACCTGGGTGCTCTAGGTGACAAATCAAACTGGATTAATATGTGGCACCTCAGAGAGGGTCCTATCCTCAACATCAGTGGTCTCAGTGGTAAGTGGGATACTCAATACCTGCTATTAGCACTACCTTGTTCGGACCCACAATGTTGTCCAATAAATTAGGACTCAACTTGTGTCTAACCGGTGTCCACCAATCCTTGGCCTGAATATTCAGGCTATTCTTGATTTATGATGATCCTCCAATTTCACCAACTACCCTGGGGAATCCTCCTGAGCTAAAGTAATAATTCCATCCATCCACCAAAACTAAACAAACTTATCTTCCAAACCTATCTATTCACCTTAACTTTTTTCATCTACTCTCCTTAGAAGACCAATTCTGTGGTGTTAGTCGGAAGTACAAATTCTATCCCATGTAATACCTGGGAGATTATTTGAGTGGAGATGTTCACCTGAATACCTCAAATTACCAACTATGATATTGTGTCTACACTCCTCTACAAATTTCCTTGTGGGTTTTGCCTTTTCAACTCCATCTGATATGCAGCATCAAACTCACGTACCAATGCTTTACTACACTATCCAGGTAATCTAGTCATCCACTCAAACTTATATGCTTGAACCAGGCATCAAAAGTAAGCATCCCAGACATGCCTATAGTGGGCAGCTGTCTCTCCAAATAAATACTTTTCAGAGGATTTTCGATTGAAGGGTTTATGGTAAAATATGTTTCATATAGTACCTGTGTTTTGGGGTACCCCACCATTCAATGATGGGCACCGAACCGGCCTCAATAGAAAGTGGAGTGGGTGGTACTTGTGGTGGCAGTATTTCTCTAACTAGATTGGCACTCTCCTTGCTACTATTTTATCCAGATGCATACCCATCATCCTCTTCATTTTCTTCCTTGGGTCTTGATTCTTCCTCACCCGCATCCTTACTATTTTCTTTATCATCATCATTTTTCTCAATAGAGGATGATGGTTAATGAGGTAGTAAGGTGCTAGGGTTCTTTATCCTTGGTGTGGACCTATGGGGTGTGTCCTCCTCCATAATTTCTTTCTTTCCCTTGGGTCTCTTTTCCCTTGTCTCTACCTGCCTCTTTATTGGATATTATTCGAGGTCACCACTTGACTCATCGGTGTTCTCGTTTCTAAGGTGAAGAGTGTACTTTGGGGCAGGCTTCTTTTGGGTGTTCTTCGGTGTTAGCTTCTTTGATGAATAATATTTAGGTGACATTGGTACCTATTAAAACAACCCCATTAATGACAACTAATAAAAAGAAAAAAAAGCAAGAAAATTAGGTGTTAGTGTATTAGGTACTTAATTCATTACGACTCAAGGTTACAAGTCGTATGCATTGGGTAAGACTCATTTAGACAACTCATAAGGAAAATAAAAGCTCAAAAAATATTCACTAGTAAGGTTATGAGTCCTCCTAATGAGTCATAATTTTAGAGAATGACTCGTTACCAACACTAATCAGTTGACCAGAAATACTCACATGATGCATAATCCTTTTCAGTCATTACAACTCCTGCCTACAAGTCGTAAGGATTGAGTATGACTCGTTTAGATGATTTGTAATGTTACTATAACCCATATTCATTTAAAAACCATGTTACCAGTGGTTATGAGTAACATAACGACTCATTAGGTGTCCCTACGAGTCGTACTGAGTCCTTTAGCCACTATAATATGCATATTTAGAATGGTTGGTTCTGATACTCAATCCCAATACAATATAAAATGTTTAAGAACTTATCAACACTTCATATACTCATCACTAATCAACATCTTAGAATGCAAAGTCAATGTTCACTCTCATACCCATAACATTTTACAAAATTCTCAAGAATAGTGGTCTACTAATGTTGAGCACACATTTAAATCAAGAAACCCAAGTAAGTCATACACATTTAAGAACCAACTTAGTATATAGAAATTTTAAGCATGAAATACTTACTTGTTTTCTTGAGTCTTGGATTTCTTAAATTCTATGAATTTGTGCCCTAACTCTTGAGATTCTCGGTTTTTGGGAGATTTGATTTAGTTGATTTCGATTTTAGGGATAAAGATGTAGTATATTTCTGTTGTGGTAGCTGATTGAAGGAAACAAGGGAGTCTCTTTGTTTGAAAAATTGGGAATTTCAATCATTTTTTATTGAATTCCCATGTTTTAATTAATTAAATTGGATCAGGTCGACCATCTAGGTCTGTGATGTCTAGCCTAGTTATGAGTTGTCATAGCGACTCGTAACTAGTGACTATAGGTCTTAGACTCCCTCTACAAGGACTGGAACTTTCCCAAGGTCTCCAGTCATTATGACTAAAGGTGATGATCCGTAATCACTGACTATAACTCAATCTGATAGTCGTAATGTCTCCAAAAACCAATTACTTGATGGTGGCCTAAGTCCCAGGTACTTACAACATTTGGTCATGATCTGGAAGGTCTGGTTATGACTCGTAAAATGCCTCATATGGACTAGCACCAAAAAATTTTATGGTTTAATGCTACAATCTCCAGTCCTGCATATTGAACACCCAAGTTACCCTATAATCAAATAAGTACAGAATATGGGTTGCCTTCCACACAATGCTTGATTTAATGTCGCGACAAAACATGGCTAGGTTAGATACTCAGATTTTACCAACCATCCCCATGGGCTGCCTCCTATGTAGAACCTAAGTTAATGTCGTGGCATGACTTAGTTACCTTGGTTACACAGATTTCACCAAGGCTCAAATCATCAATCACCTTTACTTCCTTAGTGTTACCCATATAGTGCTTTACCCTTTGCCCATTAACTTTGAATGGGGCTTCACCACCATGCTTTAATTCTATATCACCATATGGGAACACCTTCACTGTAGTGATCGACCTATTCTACCTAGACTTTAACTTTCCATAAAACAAGCAAAGTCTCGAGTTATACAACAACACCGGGTTACCTGGCTCAAATACTCTTTTCTTGATTTTTGGATCATGATACAATTTTATATTCTCCTTGTATAGTGTAGAACTCTCATAAGCGCGGAGTCGAAATTTATCCAACTCATTCACTTTGCTCATCTTCATCTTTGTTGCATCATGCCACTCAAAATTTTATTTCTTTAATGCCCATAATGCCTTGTGCTCAAGTTCAACAGGTAAGTGGCATGCCTTGAAAAACACAAGCTGATATGGAGAGGCACCTATTGGGGTTTTATAAGCTATCCGGTAGGACCATAATGCATTATTCAACTTTCTTGACCAATAAGTCCTATTGGCATTCACAATCTTTGCCAAAATAGACTTGATATCTCTATTGGAGACCTCAAACTCTCCATTTGTCTGATCGTAATAAGGTGTTGCCACCTTATGCTTTTATCAACATTTATCAAGAAGACTCTTGTACAACAAATTGCAGAAATACGACCCACCATCACTAATTATTGCACGTGGAATGCTAAATTAAGAAAAGATATGTTTTTTCAGGAATGCAGTGACACTTCTACCTCCATTATTAGGGAGCGCTAATGATTCCACCCATTTGGACACATAATTAACCGCAACTAAGATATATCTCAATCCATAAAAGCTCACAAATGACCCTATGAAATGCACCTCCCACTTATCGAACAACTCTGATTCTAAAATAGGAGTCATAGGGAGTTTATGGAACCTCAAAATATTACATTGACACTAGCATTGGTCACAAGCTACGACAAAGTCATGAGCATCTTTATATATTGTCGGCCAGTAGTACCCACACTGTAAGATCTTGTAGGTTATGTGGGTTCCACCATGGTGACCCCCAACAGGTGAAGCATGACAAGCCTTAAGAATACTCATCATATCCACCTCCTAAATGAACCTACGAATCATACCATCCATATAAATGTTGACTAGATAAGGTTCATCCCAGAAGAATTTCCTTACCTCATGCATAAATCTCTTCTGTTGCTGAAAAGACAAGTCTTCTGGAACAAGATCACTTGACAAGTAATTGGCAAAATCAGCAAGCTAGGGAATTAGGTCTTATGATGGTGCCAAAATCTACTTGTCTGGAAAATTATCATCGATTTTAAGCCAATCCCTTATTTTCTTCATTGCTTCTTTCTCAATTCAGGATAAGTAATCTGCATACTGATTTTTTGTGCCTTTCTAGTTCTTCACTTTAAAATTAAACTCTTGTAGCAAGAGAACCCAATAAATCAATCTTGGCTTTGCATCTTTCTTTGCCACTAGGTATCTCAATGCTATATGGTCTGTATGAACAATAACCTTAGTCCCAATTTAGATAGGACCAAAACTTCTCAAGGCAAAAACCACTGCTCAAACCTCTAGCTTAGTAGAAGTATAATTCTTTTAAGCAGGGTTTAATGCCTTACTATCATAGTACACAGGGTGAAGTACCTTTTATCGCCTTTGTCCTAGGATAACACCTAGAGCTACACCATATGCATCACAGATGATCTTAAAAGGTGGAGACCAATTGGGGAACACTATAAAAGGGGACGGCATTAGCCTCTTCTTGAAGAAATTAAAAGCCTTTAGACATGCCTCATCAAAATTAAACTTCACCTTTTTCTCAAGAATCTTGCTAAGAGGATTTGCAGTTTTTGAGAAATTCTTGATAAATCGCCTATAAAATCCAGCATGGCCTAAAAGTTTTGATTTCCGTTTACCAAGCCTGGTGGCAGCAGCTTCTCAATTACCTTAATTTTTTCCTTATCCATCTATATTCCCTATTTAAATATCTTGTGCCAAAGCATACTTTCTTATTTCACCATGAAATGACACTTTTCCCAGTTGACTACCAAGTTGCATTCTTTACAAAGACATATAACATTTTATAAGTGGACTAAGTAGTCCTCAAAAAAAGCACCAACCATAAAAAAGTCATCTGTAAACACCATAATGGTGTCTTCTACCATGTTAGAGAAGATGGACCACATGCATCCCTGAAATGTGTCTAGATGCACAACCCAAATGGCATTCTCTTGAATGCAAAAATCCCATAAGGGTAGGTAAAGGTCATCTTCTCTTGATCTTCGGGAGCAATATTAATTTAATTGTAACCCAAATAACCATAAAGAAAGCAATACCAACCATTTCCCACAAGTCTATCTAGCACTTATCCTATGAAGAGCATTAGGAAATGGTCCTTTTGGGTCTATGTGTTTAACTTTATATTGTCCATGCTCACTTTCCAACCCGTGAATGGTCTCATTGGTATGAACTCATTCTTATAATTTGGCATGACAGTAATTCTACCTTTCTTTGGGACACACTAAATAGGACTGACCTCGTTGCTATCTGTAATGGGGTAGACAACACCGACGTCCAACCACTAATGATCTCTTTCGTTACCACCTCCTTCAAAGGAGGATTTAATCGATTATAATGCTCAATACGAGGGATACAGTATGGATCCAGCTGGATGTTGTTAGTCCACCTCCTTCAAGGGAGGATTTAATCGATGATAATGCTCAATACGAGGGATACAGTATGGATCCAGCTGGATGTTGTTAGTATAAATGCCTGGTGGAATACCCATAAGATCTGTAATGATCCACCCTATGCTCTTTTGAACCTCTGCAACACTAATAAGAATGCCTCTAATTCTATCTTAACCAAGTTAGCTACAATAATCACTAGTGAGCTATTGTCATCACCTAAAAATGCATAGCGCAAGTGAGACAAAAGATCCTTCAACTCCAAAATTGAAGGATCCTCAATTGACAAACTAGCAGGGGGAGTGGTTTTATTTTTTAAGTATAGATCAAGCTTCTTTGGGGCATATGTGAAAGAACATCTCCCATACGTAGTGCCTACCATCTCGTCATATTACTCAATTCCATTACTATAAAAATTTATAATCACTGCTGGTAATACTTCAATACCCAACATCTCCTTAATTGGATCATCAGTGAATCAACCTCATCATTAATAGTGTTTATCACCAATATAACTCTCATATCATCAGACTGACACATCGACTGGCATACATCAAATTACCAATTCATTATTGAGTCTGAATCTCATCTGGCCCAACTTTATATTAACCAATGCCCTTGCCATATCTAGGAATGGTCTGCCCAAAAATATAGAGACTTGAAAATCCACATCATAATTGAATATCATGAAATCAAATGGAAAGATAAAGAAAGCCACCTTTATTAACAAATCCCAATATCGATTGGCTTTTTTACGGACCGGTCAACCATCAATAATCCCATTGATGTTTGTTTTGGTGCCCCTAACCTGAACTACTTAAACACAACTAGCGACATAAGATTAATACTGGATCCTAGGTCATATAAAGTCCGAGCAAAGTTGAAGGACATAATGGTACATGGAATCATGAAGGCTCCAGGGTCCTTTTTCTTCTCTGTCCAATGATCTAGAAGCAACAACACTACAATGATGCACATTATTAGCGGGATCATTGCTCAATATCTACTTTATAGTGACTAGATCTTTCATAAATTTTGCAAAACCAGGCATCTTCTCTAATGCCTCTGCAAGTGGAATGTTAACAGATAGCTCCTCAACATTGATAGGAACTTTTGATATCTAACTTTTTCCTTCTTTTTCTTCAACCTTGGGGAAAAGGAGGGGGAGGTCTTGGAATAGTCTTTAGAATAGGTTGATCAACCTTACCCTTTCCCTTATCCTTTGTAGAACTACAGTCAGAACCTGATGATTTACCAACTAAAATTCAGGTGCTTTCTCAATATCAACACTAACATCATCTTTCTTTGATTCAATCAAAGTGGGTATAAGAGGATCCATGGTGGTCTTTCCACTTCGAGTGGTAATGGCCTGACAATACTATCATTTTTTGGATTTTGAACTATATTACTGGGATGAGTGCCAGGCTTCCTTTTATTTATTATGGACAATATTAGGCCAAATTGCTCCAGTTGTTTGATTGCGGTGGCCTGCGACTCAAATTTTTTATTTTGCTCTGATATGTCTGCCTTAATCTTCTTAAGGCAGGTTTCCTGACTTTCTTGGACTTCTACTAACTTCGACAATATTGCTTCCATTCTCAACTTTGTATCTTGTCTTCTCGATGGAATATATATGTCACTTTTCTCCTTATAATCAATTTTGCGCCTCCAATATCTATCTCTCTCTACTTCTGTCTCGGTACCTGTCACCGTAGTAGTTTGGACCTTGGTTTCCTTGCCCCTTAGCTTAAATACCCACCACTTCATGAACTAAATACTTTACTTCCTCATCTGCATTAGACTTATAATCTTTGGAAGAAGATCCCTGTGCTCCAACTGTGTTAACCTTATTAGTAGTTATTTCTACCTAATTATTTATAAGTAACCCAATATCTATTTTTACTTGAGCAACTCTTTGTTCTACTAAATCATCACCAGCTCTGTAGTCACTCGCAACTCAAATAACATACGTACCATATCCTCTATCAACCTCTTGAGTGTTCTATCCTCGGTTAGTGACAAAGATTTCATCTAGCATTTCTTATGCCATATCCCAACGAAAAAGCATGAGTGAACCTCCTGATATACTATCTGCTATTTCCCTACGGCTAACATTCAGGGATCTGTACAATATTTCCAATAGGTTAGATCCTAGAATCTAGTGATGAGGTAGAATGCTTAACTTTTTTTTGAACCAAAACCATGCATCCTGGCAGAAGGAAATAATTGATTCAAAAACTGTCTGCGTAGCTTACTCTAAGTCATGATTGAGCCTCTAGGATGTTCCCTTTATCACAATGATGCTTCTTCTGTCATTGAGAAAGGGAACAATCTCAACTTTAAAGATTCCTGATCCACACCCGATATGGTTTACGAAGTACAGATCCCAATAAAATTGCCAAGATACATGTTCCAATCATATGTTGCCAACCTAAAAAATACACCCTTTAAATTCAACAATTGGATCATTTAACTGATAATATCAAACTTTAATTAGGAGATAGAGTAGGAGGAACAATGGCTCCAGTCTCAGCAGGCTCAACATAACCCATGTCCTCATCTTTATCATACAACTATAAATATTGATATATAGTGCTCACTTTAGCTTTTCCACCATGTGCTCTACCTTGACTACCGTCCAATGCTGCACAATGATCAACTACTGGTCTTTGCCTGGCTTGCTCTTCCTGTTGATCTGACCTAGCTTCCTCAGTAGCTATTCTTTGCTGTTCAGCTACCCTTGCTAACATTAACTTTGTCCGTCTATTAGCAATATTCTATGGATCACCTGGAGAAGGTAGAGGTATAAAAAGAGGCTCATCTTGAACTCCTACTAAAACACCATCCTGAACATGCTTTGTCATCCTTCTTAGTATTTGCAAAATTCTTTCAAGTTCTGGTTTAATAGGGAGTAAGGGATTGCCTTTACTCCTAGTCCTAAGCATACGCTGACATATACCCAACTAAGAATAGAAAGTAAAAACCTATGAACTTTACCAACTATTGTCAACAATTCAACATTGTATTCCTCGACAATGATGCCTATATTTTATGTCACCCAAAAACTAACCTCCAAAGAAGTATGATACGATCGATGTCAAATATAGTAACCCAAACAAGGTTGGGATAGAACCAATAGAGAACACGTGAATGGTCTTTCAAACTTGAAGAAATTCACGAGTAATGCAAAAAATTAAATAGGGGGATTTTAAAGTCTACAGTAACAAGTAACCGAAGTTGAATGCTTGAGTTTGTAAATAATAAAAGATGAACAGTAAGACTGTGTTACCCCTTGATTCTCAATTTTGTAAGTTTCTCGTGTTTGATCCACCTTACCAAATGCTCTGCGCAATGTTGATAAGTTATGTATTATCAACTGTCTTGTGAATATGTTGATAAATCTCACCATTCACCTTATGAGTTTCAAGGTGTCTCCTTGTTGTCCCTTGTCTATAACCTTAGTACAACTCTCACCTTTTGAGTCTCGAGTTTCTTAAACGAGGGTTGATAGCCTCAAATCACTATTATAACCTCCTTATCCCAAACTTAAACTCCCTTGTGAGGATGTTCTTGAATATAGAAAATTCCTAAGCTTCTATAGTAGTTTGGGGTATTATTAATATGAGTAAGATTGCAATACACACAACTATAATAGATTAGATGAATCTCACACTTCCCTTACATGGTTAATCCAGCATGGTTCCCACAACCCTAGTCAAGGAAATTTTCCGCCCATACTTATGAAACAATCCATTTAGAAGACATGCAATTAATTACACAATAATAAAAGAGTAAAATCCAAAATCTCCAATTGAGTACTTTACCAAAAACTTAAGAACAATAGTATCAATAATCAAAGTATGTGAAAGTATGAAAAAATTATAAAAAGTGCATAACATCATAAAGGAACAACCCTAGGGTATTTATATTATGCCCAAAATAATAATAGCAACCTAAATAAAACAAAATAGGAAAACTATGCCGGCAGTGGTTAAACCTCTGGCAACGAGTTCTTACGTTTGGGTATGACTCATTGGCTTCTGTCATATCACCTTCAGTTACAAATGGTTATGACTCGTAATGTCACCATACAAGCCATATGCTGCTAATCGTAGTCACTCCAGTGAATTTTCATCTTCAAGTTTTTAGATTCTGTTGTCCTTACAACCCTTTAGCATGAGTCATAGTTAGTATTTTCAACTTTTGGCCTTCACTCGTTACCACTGGAGCATTATTTTTCAAGACTTCACACACTCTTCTTAGTACAGTTTTATACTACGAGTCATTGTCTGACCTTAAAACTCGTAGCCTTCTACGACTATACTTTTGGAGACTTATTTTGCCTACTATTATCCTAATGAGTCTAGCTAAGAGTCGTAAAGGTGACTCAATGACTAGTAGTTTGACCAGTAATTCAACTTTTTAGCATATTCTTCTCTCCTTTTTGGTTCAACACCACTTCCAACCTAGTTTTCCCTGTAAAACACATAAATAACACATCATATCCGACAAAATAACCTAATTCAATGCATATTTTCACTATTTTAAGCATCGAATATGCCATGTTTCCATGGCATATCATTTTGAAAAGAATAATGGAATTCGTTATTGAAGGCATTAAAATAATACCATAATAATCAACAAATAAAAATTGGTCTTTAACTGAATAAAAAATCAAAATCAATACAAAGCAATTCTAAGATCAAAATCTGAATCTTGGGATAAAATATATGTTTGTAAGTGTTAAGAGTGGATAAAATAACTAAAAATGTCAAAAGGGTATTTATAGGATACAAGGAAACCCTAAAAGTCAAAACCCACCACCTACGGACCATAGGTACTATCTACCGACCATAGGTGGTCCTATGTAAGTGACAAACTTCCTGCACAACTCTTGTAGCTCTCTAGATTTGGATCTCTGGCAATTACTAAGGTCACTTACAGATCATAGGTGGCATTAATTAACTGTAGGTTCCTAGAGTAAGTACAAATTCTTCTTTTTCCTGCATCTGAGCCTCTGGACATCAAGTTCTGAACCCTAATTTGGTCACTTACGCCTGATAAGTGATACTTACGCCTAGAATTACTTTGGTAAGTATCCAAAAACTTTAATTTTCATTTTTTTATTCAGTTAGGCATTCAAAACCTGATTTCCTGCAAAACATACCTAAAAAAAATCATATCTCACAATACAATCTAAGAAACTTGCATATTTTCATTATTTTAAGCATCAAAAGTTCTATAAATCCATAACATATCAGTACACCACCATTTCTCTATGAAATCAGTCCCAACTTGAGGTAATAGTTCCCTCAGTTAATTAGTTAATTCTTTCTTTCCTATCTTAGGCCATCTAACTATTTTCTATGTCATATCATGCATTGATGAGTTTGGTTTAGTCCATGCATCAGTTATAGGTTCAGTTATCAACTCATTATTCAGCTCAAAGGAGTTTAGTGTACTATAGCTTTTCATGTAGTACTTTATCTTAGTTAGTTTTATTCATGGATGAATGAACCCAAGGGGAATATATTGCAACACCCTAAGTTTTTATGCTCTAAACCCATCAAGAGGTAGAAAATTGAATTAGCTTTCCTATGCCACTAGTATCGCCTTAATTTGGTATTGTAGAAAAAATTTATGGAAAAATAATAGAGGAACTATCAAACTGTCAGTGACAACAACTCAGGAAATGACTCATTGTTAGGCCCAATGAGTCGTAGTAAAGACTTGTCATGGTAGAAAGGGATCCAAGAAATCATCCCCGTGACTACGACCCTTCATGATGAATTGTGGTCAGACTAAATAAATCATCAGAAGAGGAGTCATTTTCATAAAGTAAGCACCCAAGGCTTAGGTCCTCAGGTCAGGACTCTAGGCCATGATTCGTGACTAGACCCTACGAGTCGTAGCGTGAGTCATAGCGACTATTTCTTAGAAATTTGTTAAAATTTTAAGAATTGGTTTTTGGTGTTTTACCATTATTTTAACCCCAAATATATGTCTTTTAACTTTATAAAGGCTGGAATATAAGGGAAAAATGCCCCAAATTTCTTATGAGGTCATAAATTTAAATGACACTTAGAAAAAGGGTGATTCTCTCTTCTCTAAAGTCAAACTTGGGTTCCTAAACTTCAACCATAAATTTCAATGATTTTATCGAAGATTTTATCTCCAAGTATGTGGGATTTCATCAATGGGATCCTTTCACCCATTGAGTCCCAAAGATTTCTTCAATCGCCAAAGTTAAATTCACGCTTCAAGTTTAGAGTTCCATGAAAAGCATGGGTTTATAAATTCTTCAATTTATTTCTTGAATTAAACCATGAATATTTGCTTCCCATAAGTTGTAATGACCCGAGAATACTCCCTATTCATCACACGGTGCTTACGACCCCAAAGGACTACCAGCTAACCCATGAATGATATCTGCTGTGAGCACTGAATAATAATACTATAATTAATACAAAAAATGGGCTGAAATGCCATAAGGTTCAAAACATATGAAATACTAATAAAATATAACATCTGTAAAACTGAATACTATCTAAAAATCTAGTCTAAAAAGCCTCTAACGGAATCTTTTTGAAAGTGAAGTTGATGGAACAATCCCTCAACTAACTCCATCTACTAAACTACTACATCTACTAAAATATAAAATTATAGAATATCCTCGAATAATGAGGATTCACTGCTAAATCTACTGCTGCTGGCCAAATCTAAATCTACTATGTGTGGTCAGGAACCTGAGCGTCCGAACCTATGATATAAAACATCATAGCACAAGAAAGTATGCATCAGTACATGGGAATATACTGGTATGCTAGATGAGGTAAGGCTAAATACAAGGGTTTATATGCATGAACAATAACTGACTAAATGATATAGGGTAACTGAATATAAGAGTACATGTATACTATAACTGAGCTTTTCTAAAGCTAAGTACTGTATTTTGATAACTGTATAACTAATATCTAGAGTTACTGATAACTAACTTACTGATACTGATTGACTGTGTCTGACAATCCTGAACCTGTAGAACTGAATTGAGTTCTAAACTGAAGACTAAAACTGAAATTATGGGAGGTAATCATCTAACCAACATTCCTCAAATAAGATAAGATAACTGAATTGGGGTCCAATTTGTGACCCCAATTAGAAGGGTGTCAGTACCGTGCCATGGGTAAAGGCAACTGCTGTAGAGTCAGTCCTAACTAGCGGATGACCCCTGAGATCAGTCCTAAACTAGCGGGTGATCCCTAAGTATGTCAATACTATCTAACAGGTGACATCTTATAACCTGCACTGGCTACATAGTTTTGGAACTTAGGGATTGCTTCTAGGACCTAGACCTAACTAACGGGTGTGCCCCCATCCCTAGGCTTGCTCGATCCTGAATCCTACTCCCAACTGAAAAACACTGAACTGAGTATACTGGCTCTGGACTGGACTGGATTGATACTGAGGTACTGAGTTTTCCTAAGTTCTGTAACTGATTGAGTTCAATAATAGACTTAGTGTACTACTGATCGTGACATGACTGATACTATTTTGTAACTGAGACTAGCTCTATATAAACAACTAAATTATTGGATATTAAATACCCCTAGGACTAGATAGCATAAAAAGTAAAGCAAAACATCATTTTGAATAATGTAACAATGTTCACTTGGTCATAATTTGTTCATAGAGACATTTCATCAAACACTTGTAATGCATTAACTTGTACATGGATGGGGAATACACGTTAGCATGCTATAATGGCAGTATTTCATTCTCATAGACAATTTATCAAACACATAAAAAGCATACTTCGTCTATTAAATCATAAACATTTAGGGTTAATATGGTTACAACAATCAACTTGCAAATTGAAGGGTTTATCATGAATATCATGTAATTTAACACATTCTAGAATCAATTCTTGGAACTTGTAATCTAAATCATGGACTAAAACTCAAACAATATCATGAACATAAATTCACTCTAATTCAAACGTGGAAATCATAAATCTTGTATTTTGAAAAAGGATTCTTAAGCTCCATGGAAGGTACAGATCCATGGATGAACATCTAACATACCTTAATTTGTGAGATTCTTGAAGTTCTTGAAGAAATTCTTAGGATTGACCTTGATTCTTGAGAGCTAGGGTTTTTTTCTTGAGAGAGAACTACCTATTGATTTTGGGAAAAAGTGAATAATGAAGGTTTTTACACCTTTTTAGGGATTTAATCCCACATCTAGGTGGAATAAAATCATGGAAAAAGACTATTTTAACCCTGTGCGCAACTTTAATTTTTCATAAAATTTTCCTGATCGAGACCTCTGGCGCAATGAACCACTATCACGCTAGGCCACTGAAAAATGATAATTAGGAAATTGCATGGTGGCATGATGCGGTATAATTGCGTTGCCACCTTGGACTCGACCTGGAAGCTCACCGTGATGCAGTGGTATCGCGTTGGGATACTAAAAAAGGACAACTTTGAAATTGAGCCTTGCCACGATGCGCCAATATCATGGAAGCTCACTGGTTTTGGACAATTACCATTTTGGCTGGCTCTGTGATGTGCTGATGGCTCAGGTGGTACACTGTCTTACTAAAATGGCCATAACTCTTCGTCCGGGTGTAGAATTTGGGGGAATTTTATATCGATGGAAAGCTTATTCAATTTCCCACATAATGAAAAGTCAAAATCTTGAAAATTCCACATGTATAAAAGTGTATTCTTCTTTAAAGCAAGTATTTGATATTTTTAGGATGAATTTAAGCTAGGTAAAAGTATGGGGTGTTATAAGTTTAAGAATCTTTACATACTTAAAATGATGATATCTCATTATATTGTTAAAAATATTGATTTATAGGCTTTAGTTATGAGATTTTCTATAATTATCAGCTTTTAATATTATCATATTCATCTGCATTAGTTAGAGCTAGTGGGTTATGAATACTCGATACCTAGGAATTCATGTATATACCAGTTTAAATGTCCTTGAACAATTCAAATTACCCAAAATTGATACTTTCAGAATGTAATTATAATAAAAAGTTCAATTATTAGTGTCTTTTAGTTGGGAGTAGTACTTAGCACCGAGTGAATGCAGGGATAAAGGCTCACCCGTCATTTAGGACTAAGACCTTTAGTTGAAGTCCCTAAGTTCCATAACTATTGCACCACCATAGTTTATAAACGGTCACTCGCTAGTTGAGGACTGACAACCTAGTCCTTCGGTACATCACTTTAGTGGATCAAAGCTAACTAATATTGATACCCTTGGAAAGGTACTGAACATCCATCCAACTGGAGTT
The DNA here is from genome assembly GCF_002878395.1 of Capsicum annuum. Taxonomy (NCBI): domain Eukaryota; kingdom Viridiplantae; phylum Streptophyta; class Magnoliopsida; order Solanales; family Solanaceae; genus Capsicum; species Capsicum annuum. Next base: position 6,613,608 of record NC_061112.1, on the reverse strand, counting down.
ATAGGTTGGATCTTGATAAGATCAAATTAGGGTAAGTCAATTATTGTTAGATCCTTTAGTCCATAGTGTATATTTCAGTTTCAGATCTTGCAGGACCTTGTATTTTGTTATTCAGTTTAATTAAGTACATGTTTATACTTGGTATTGCATCAGTTTACCATCTTTCATACATTTATGTTCAGCTTATATTAGTTAGTTTTCCCATCTCACATACTCGGTATATTCAAAGTACTGATTTCATACTTTTCCCACGGTATATTGTAATATATAATAAATTTTAACACTCAGCATCTAGATCGTGCTTAGTACAGTCCATTACCACATTTAGCAACAGTGTTTGGTGAGTCCTTATCATTCGATTACTAGTTATCCGTATTTATTTTTAGTTTTCTTTTAGTTTTAGGTAGTTGGAGTTAGTTGAGGGCATTTCACAATAACTCATATGAGTAATGACTTTCAGACAGACAATTAGTTATATTTTAGTATGTTGGGTTTTGTTAGACAGTTCTAGTTTTGATATTCTTAGTTAGTTTTGATTTTTTATCATTACTATTAGATTATTTTAGTTTATCTTCTATCCAGTATTTTGTTATTTATTTAGTATTCATAGCGTTATGCCAGACCATGGGTTAGCTTGGGGTCAATTTTGACTCTAAGAACTGTGTAACGACTAGGGGATAGTCTCGAGTTCATGACAACTATAGTAATGGTCATCTCCCTCTATAGTCACTATAGCAACTCCTCGCTATAGCAGAAGTTACAATTTAACTATTTTTTTCCAAAATATTTTATTTTTTAAAACTCATTTTGGTGAAAACAAGGGGTGATTTTTGTCATTCTACTAGATTTTTATTGTTTGGCTTCATAAAGGTAAGAAATTCATCCCTGCTAACTTTTAATTAATAATTACGCCTTGAAATTGCTAATTAAGGAATTTAGGGAGGGGTTTAGGGCTAATTTTGTATTTGTTTGATGCAAGAGAGGAAATTATGTAATAACTTAATGGGTTTTAATTATTAATTTACCCTTGCATTTTGTTAATTCATTAATTAATCTATAAAATTGATAGTTTTAGGTGAATTATGATAGAAAAACCCTCTAATGAGAAAAAAATGATCATGAACCTGACCTTAGGAGTTGAGTGTGAGATATAATTTCTAATAGGTAGGTCATTTCATTAATTTTTATTTATATGCATATTCTAGATCAAGAGCAAGTGAAAATTACACAAAAACACAAATCTCTGGCTTAGAAGAGTTGTGCAAGCTTGGTTTGAGGTAGGTGATGGTATTTTTGCTTTATCCAATTTGTGATATATGTGCATATGAACTACTTATAGTGTGTCTTGTTATTGAATATTTTTTGGTGTGGTCAATGTAAAGGATATTTATGTTGTTGTATGATTTTTGACCCACCTCATTACTAAATGTGGGATGTTTTGATATTTGGAATGTTCATATGGTTTATTATTGAAACAAGGTTGGTAGACACTTGCATTTGGGTTTTAATACATGGATGAAAATTTTCCCCTACAGGTCATGGATAAAGGATGGATGTATTACCCATATCGTTTATGTACTAGGATCAGGTGAGTTTGATGATTACATGACTGAACTGGAGTATATATTTTGTACGGTTGATAATTGTTTAATTTCTTGACTTGAATTTACTTGGCATGATTGAAATTGACTCGGTGATAATTTATTGATTTGTTAGTTTTATTATTAAATGGTGAAATTGTTATTTGTTATGCTAAGTGAATGTTGTTTGAGCATGGATAAACTTGTCATATTATGTTTTAGTTAAGTATTCATATTCTCATCTTGGGTTGAAAAAAATAACCCTATAAGTACATTATTGATTTCTTGTGTGCTGATACTACATCCGCTTCTACTTTTATGAGTGCAATGCATGTTCCTGCAACTCATACAAGACCTCACTTGTGATTCCAGTGGGTGATATTTTAGGGTGAGCAGTATGCTTTGTGCTACCATAGAATCTCTCCTCTTTGACATAGTTCTTTATTTTTGGACTTGTGTGTATATTTTAGTTTTTGGGGTTGCATCCACTTCTTGACATTCTTTAATATTTTTGGTATGGATGATATTTGGTTTGTAGGGGTGGTTAGGTTGGGTACAATGTTCTACATTTTTTTGTACTTATGTTTTGATTTCAAATTGGATATTTCTACTTAGGGATTAGTTTTATTATCTCTTTAAGCGTGGACTTTGGAATGGTGATTTGGGGTAGATGGTTTTCCCACTGAGTGAGTAGTGTGGGTTCCAACCACGAAAAGCTTAGATCATGACAAATTTGGCATCGGAGCTTAGGCTCATCCATCTTGTCATACCAAATTGAGTCTAGTATAGTCTCACAAAATGGTATAAACATGTTTGTACTTTTATTTGGGAGTCTATAGGGCTTTAGGAAATCTTCTTTTATCTAATTCCAATTTCCCTTTAGTGATCCTAATTAGTATCTATTTTTTATCAATCTTTGGTCTGTAGATTAAATCCCAACCAAAAACCCCTGCATCATATGCTCTAGCTATAGAGCTAGTTGTAAAAGGAAAAAGGTCTAGTAAGAAAAAAGATAAGGGAAGGAGGGTACGAGACACACCTGATAGGGGTGGAGCTCAAACAACAACTAGCCATACCCTTAAAAGATTAGTATAACCTCCTCTATTACAGAATCATATTGAGGAAAGGGACACAATAGATGAGCAGGGAGTGAAGCTTAAGATGGTGGCACTGACTGCATTGCAGGACTACCCCTATGTCCATAAAGGTTGTTCTATAGGTGCTAGATTTTTTGAGTAGTTTGTCATGGATTGAATCCACACCCATTCCCTTGGCATTTTAGGATCTTGTTGTTTATCTTACTGTTGATGTGACTCCTAGAATAGATGGAGTGTGAGGGGTCGATTCTTTTCCTCATTCGATTTTGGGTTTGGTAATGACATGTATAGAATATGAACTATTGACAAAATTTTTGAAGATGAAACCATCTATATTCTAGGGTACTAAATTTGAGAATACTTTTGAGTTCATCATTGATTATTTGAGAGGTTACATAATATGGGTATTATGAAGCTACATGGAGTAGAGTTTGTGACTTTTCTAATGGAGAATGATGCTAAGCAATAGTTGAGGGCGTATGTAGAATATCGATTACCAATTTTGCCTCTATTTACTTAGGAATAGTTTCATGCCTTATTCTTAGAGAAATATGTGCCTTGTGCTCTTTGATATTGCAAAAAGAACAAGTTCTTAACATTGGAGAAGGGTGAAATGTCAGTTGTAGCTTATGAGGCTAAGTTCCATGCTTTGTCTTGCTATGCCACTAGCCTATTTGGCACGTCCTATTCAGTCGACCTTGCTAGATTTTACTGTAGTTCCAGCTAAGGTTTCTTCTCAACAACAAACTGTTAGGGTCTAAGGTGATTCTTACTCTTTTTCTAGCAGACCTTTTCTAGAGTGAAGATGTTACCATTATGGTATTGTTGTTCACTTTAAGACAAAGTTACTTATCAGATAGGTGAATCCTCAAGCACAAAAACATACCCGATAATGGTATGTTTATCCATAGGATGGATAGGTAAATCAGACAGATATTTAAGATGGTTCAGGAAATGGCAACGTAGAGGGAGGAACACAATCAGGGAAAGGGATAGCTTTGATTGATAAACAAGCTCGCTATTATGTATTTTTAATAAAGTCTAATATCTTGGTTGTTGATATGGTTGTCACTAGTACTATTTTTGTTTGTGAATGAATGGCTTCTATTCTATTTGATCTAGGGTCTAATTTTTCTTATGTATCTAGTCAGTTTGTGGTGGGACAAAATCTAGTCTGTGATGTACTTAATTGTCCTATTTATGTGTCTACTTTGGTTGGTGTGTTTTTGGGGGTAACCCATGTTTACCATTCTTACCATGTGTTATTTGTCAATTTTTAGACTTGGGTAGACCTTAATATTATAGATATGTTGGACTTTAATGTAGTTCTAGGTATGAACTTTTTTATCTTCATATCATATTTTTTAAAACTGTAATACTAAGACAATGACTCTAGCTAGGTCAGGAATATATAAAGTAGAGTGGGAGTGACTGTATAAGGTTAAGCCGGTGAGAATTATATCATTTGCTAGTCAGAAGGTTAGTGGGGAAGGGGAGTTTAGCATTTTAGCTCATCTCAATGAAGTTAGTATGGGGTCCCATTCTATATTATCAGTTTTGGTTGTTTCCAAATTTTAGGATGTGTTTTCTTTAGACCTACCGGAGATGCCTCCAAATAGAGATATAATTTGTGTATTAACTAAGATCCTAGAACATGAGTATTGACATTCTTTAACTCAATTTAATCCTATATAGGTGATGTAGATGGGACTCTAGCACGTGTTTCCAGAGCTTTAGTGCAATATTGTACCAAAGAGTCAAGGATGGATGTTGAAGACCTTCAGTATCAACCAGAGTATTTGGGGACAACCTAGGTTTTGGTGTAGTTTACAATTGCTTTAGCCTTTTGAGATTTAGTATTATAGATTCCGAGCATCTTTATCGATGCCTCTAAGACAGAGATAACATTTAATTTATCGAGCAACTCTCAAGCTAAAGTTGGGTTTATTGGTGTTCACCAGGGTTCCTTATTAATTTTAGAATATGGGATTAGGTTTCTTGAATGATCTAGGAGTGCTTATAAATTTTAGAGTATGAGACTAGGTTTCTTGAGTGATCTAGATACACTCCTATGCTATATCCTTCAAAGTATAAAATAGTGCATGGATTTATTAGAGGATTAGCATTGCCACTCTATTTGCCATTGAAATAATTGGTAGTAGTTGGGTCTCCCTTCTTTAAGGTTGTTGATCATGCGAGGGCTATATAGAGAGCATGTATTGAGACTTATGAAGGTGGTAGTAAGATGCCATGTCATCAGTATAGCGCTATTGGTTTTTCATCCAATAGTGAGGATCCTCTCGATGGAGGATATCTTCACATGCAACCTATAAGTTCTATGAAGATATTGTGTCAAACTATGGGTGTCTCTCAGATTAATCATGGTGATCATAAAAACCAGTGTTCTCATCAGACCTTGCAGAGTATTTGATATGGGTATTTAGTTTGTGTTATCCATTTCAGATCAGGAGGGGCAGTACCTCAGAGTATTTTAAGAGTTTTTCATGGTTGTGGTGAGATTAGTCATTGTCTAGAGAGTGCCCAGATGTGAGCTGGTTTCTTAGATTTGATCAGCATGTATTTTTTGCAACCTAGAGCTTTTGAGGTGTGTTATGATTATAGGGATGATGACTATTTTAGTAGGGAGTTTCGTCGATATCAGTTGGTCAGCCAGTTGGGTTCAGCTCGTATTTCTTGCTAGGTTAGGGCTTTAGGGGTTCACTATGACTTTATAGAGATTGGTCACTAGTCTATAGAGTGTCCCCGACATGGTATTATTAATTATTCATCTCATCCAGATCAATCTCACATTGTTATGACACCTTTAGTTAGAGGCAGTGAGTTTAGTGTCTCATTTGGTGATTTAAACGCTCAGTCTGAGTTTGGACCCTCTTATTTTAATTCTTTCTCGAGCCCTCCAAGTATGTGACTTTGTATTTCATTGTGATAACTGCACTTTTAATTTTTGCCTTTGTCTATTTATTTGTGTGTATTGAGGTTCTTATACCTATCAGTGATTGTATGCCTTGGTAGATTTATATTGGTCATTGGGTTCCTTGATCTAGAGTTTATGATTATGTGACTACCCTCTTCCATGTATGATTTCATTTAGTAGTGGATAAAGTGGGTCCTGGGTGTAGCATTTGGGTTTGAGTCTTATTTACCTTGGCATATTAGCCTTCTTATAGCCCTAGAGTGGTACTTGTTATTAATTTTCATTTTTTTGGTAACACCTACCTTTTATATTGATGTTATTATTTTCATTGTTGATGTTAATCGATTCTTACTTGATAGAGGGGTAGGCTAGCATTATCTAGTTAGAATTGCCTTCTTCATGGTTCTTATTCATTATCTTGTTTGGATGATTTCTCTCTCTATTAGGTATGTTTGATCAGTTGTGGGGTGGATTATGGCAGTGAAGGTAAGTTGATCTTCTATGGTTCTATTATGGCTATTAAATTTGTAGTTCTGTTATGTAGCTCATTTTTTTAGGTTGACTAAATAGGGTTCATTCTTTCGATTTGATAGTTCATCGAGCAATAGTGGTTTTGATGTTGACATCGAGAGGAGTATGGTTTTTCTTTTAGGTTTTTAAGGTCCATCTCCCCATGATAACTTTGATCTTAGTATCAATGTGGAGTTTGGGTACTCTAATTTTGCTGCAATGTGGTTCTTGTTCTAGTTGGGTTAAGAAACTTAGAGATAGGTGATCTTTCCTGTGAGCACTTCTTAAGTTGGCGAATTAAGTATTCATTATGGAGGTGGACTACTAGATTGACCTTTTTGGCTAAGATTCCATTTCTCCAAGTCACTAGAGTTTTGGTTATTGTGAGTGTGGTGTGCAACCTTGGTGAGTTCTTAAGGATGCTTTGGTGGTTCATTCCCTTTAGCAGATATGGAGTTAACTTTTAATGTTTGTAGCCAATGATTTATCCTCTGTTGTGATTTTGTTTTTCAGTTATATTTTGGTTTCGACTCGAGAATGATCTAGTACAAATATGTCTGATTTGGAGAGAAAGGTTGTTTGGGTATTTGGCCTTAGATTAGACTTGTTGATGCTATTTTGGATTTGGCATCTTAGGATAGAGATCTGGAGGTTATGATGTATTTGGAGAGTGGATGATTTCCCATCTTTAGTTTTGATTTATGTAGCAAAGGTCGAGCGGTTCATCCTTAGCGTTAAGATTTCAACAGAAAGTGGTAGAGCTTGGGTGCAACCTTCATTTCTGGATTAGTCTCAATTGGGATTTTATTTATAGGCTGGCTAAGCCTAATCTTTGCCTACCTAATCAGTCTTCTTTAGTTTAGATAGATTGCGGTTGATTAGTCTTCGGATAATAGTCCATGGACACAATATTGGTTCCTTCAACTTTGACATCAAGTTTTAGTTATCTTTGTGATTGTTGGATGATTTAATTAGTAGGCATAGTTTGTATGAGTCAAATTTTGTATGGATCTATCCTCGATTGATGGGACATCCTGGAGCAGAATATTCAGTGGAGAGTGGTTGTCTTTCTCTCTCCTGAATTTCAAGTTTGAGGATTATCCAGACCTTTTGTAGTAGTGGCATGGATTGCAAACCTTGGTTACCTCTATTTGTGTGCCCAGGTAATGTCTTATCGGTTTATTCTCATGCTTTCTATTATGGATTTCTAGTTAATCAGCTTCTATTCTTTGAGTTTACTGTGATGGATTGCATGGACATGACTCGAGTGACTTTCTTCTTGTTTAGAAAGAAAAAAGAAAATATATTTGGATTTCAGAGTTGGTTGCATGGTTCATGCCTTGGTTTGCCTTTGGATTAGATAAGATTTCACTTAGTTTTTTTGGTATTAGTGAGGTATCAGTGTGCCGTGGTTTAGATTTATGTGCATCATCCTTCCTCATTTCAGTTGGAGGCCAGATAGTGGTTGAGGTTGAGTTTGGGTTGTTTGAGAAAGAAAGAAAGATAGTTAGAGTAAAAAGGGATACCCATGACAAAATCACTTAGAAGTATTGTCTCTTCTTTGAGGTTATTTGGGGAGCCGTACTTGAAGCATGTGGGCCCAGTACTTTATCCCTTTTGAGTTTTCATACTTCTTCTATCCATTTGACTTTTGCATACAAAGGTCCTTTTAGTAGTGGATATTGTAATGACTCTCTAGGTTATTTTCTCAATTTGCATGTATGTATGGCATTTTGAGTCATCCCACAGTGGCTACAAGTCATTTATGATTTACCAAAATTGTCAATTTGATTATCGGACAATTCATTTAGATTTTAAGCCCATTTCCCTATTTTGAAACTTTTGCTTTCTAAGATTTGGTCTCTAACCAAAACTCGTAGTATATGACCGCGGATGAGAATTTTGACAGATCTATCAGCTCCGAAACATTAATTTTAGGCTGGGAGATCCTTGGTTCCGGTCCCAAGTATTTTAGACTCATTTTGGGCTATTGGGTGGATTATGTGAAACATGAAACTTTAGGTGTGGGCCTTATATTTAGTCAAAAAGACTTTGGTTGAAAATTTTATGGTTCTATTGAGTCTGAAACATCGAATTTGGTGGTAGCATAGTTTTTTTGAGTGATTGGGTTTTCAAAAAAATCTCGAGCACTCGGTCAAAGTCCATTTGGACTTAGTAAAAATTTGGTGCCTAGCACCTGATAGGTCCACCTAAGTGCCTATTGATCCGCTTTAGCGCCCACAAGTTACTTTAGTGGCCCTAGCCTAATGGTTGGGGTTTGCTTTAGCGGTAAATGGACGCTAAAGCAGGCACCGCTTTAGCACCATTGGGGTCTCTTTCAAGCACCCACCAATGCTACTGGACCACTAAAACGGTTGAGATGCTGCTTTACGATAGGCGCTTTAGAACCCAGGTACTCGCTTTAGCGACACCTGAGGCCTTTTTATACCCATTTTCCACCTAATTTTCCATCATTTCTTCCACTATTTTCACAAAAAATTTAGCTATCAAAGAAAGGAAATGGTAGAGAATCATCCATTGAAGCTAATAACCTATTTAATATAAGGTTTACTATTTTACTCGGTGGATTATGATGTTTCTCCGGATGAAGATACAGTTATACCGATTGTACATTCTTGCGCCGAAGGCTATGACTATGATATTAGTTGGATTTTGTGTGAGTGATTTATCCTTGTAAAGGACGTGGCCATAGTCTATATATGTTTTGATGCTTATAATTTTATTGTTTGGACACTAGTGATGGAATGCATAGATTCAGTATATTCATGCTCACTTAATGAAATGATTCCAACTAAACTTATGGTTTTACTACTTTTTTTCCTCGAGAAGGATCTTTTCCACATTTCACTTTAAAATAGATTCTTTTATAATGGGAATCGTATCACTTTAATGAATAATTATGAGCTTTCGAGGCTAAAGTGATGTTTTATAGATTTGACCAAGATAGATTTTGGCCACAAATTTCCTACTTCTATTTACCTCCGTCAAGAGAGACCCTGACCTTTTCTACCTTGTTATGATGATTTTGTCTAAAAGTTTACCCAGGGCAATGGATATGCAGACGTACACTCTTCTAGCCATGGTTCAAGTCTGTGCATTTATATATGTATACATCTTTTTTGTGCTGGATGGAGTAGGTCGATGATGATGATAAGTATTAGAAATACTAGATATAGACTAGGTCAGTGTATACGAGTACTCTCAAACCCCCTAGGGGCCCTTTCATCCATGAGCTGTTATGCCAAAAAAAGAGAGGTCACTGCAAGTCCTGCCTTTGCAAGCTGTTAAGCTGGAGGAGGTGTATACACTAGGTTATATTATGGTATTTGGATTAGTTATAGTAGTATGGATTATACTTTGCATTCATCCTTGCATGCACATTGCCTATCACCAGTATGTGTCTATACTTATCAACCTTATGGGGGGTTGTATAGGTGTACGTGATAAGTATTGCTTACAGTGTGATGTATGCTGGTTGGACCTTTCTGGTTATAGGGCTTGGTTTAGGTATTGTTTTTCTGGGCTACCCAGCTATCGTGTTGTGTTATTATTAGGGTTAGTTTATGACAGGTTGATTATTGGACAGGTCCTAAGATTCGAGGTATGATTTTGATTTCTTTTTTATGCTTATTTTACTATGGATGACTATCTCATGTTTAGACATATGGATTAGAGACCCTGATTATGTTGGCACTAGTTCCTACTATGATTTGGGGTTGCCTTGTTTTAATATATATATATATATACATATATATATGTTTGTGTATTTGTGTGTGTATCTTTCCTACATTTATTAATGATTTATATCCATTTCTTGGCCTTGTACACTACTATATACCCTCTATTGCTATTTATTTATATATTGTCTAGCGATATGTGGTATAGTGCTTGGGTCTCTATATATGGCTAGAATAGGATAGTTAATCCTTGTTGCCTCCATAACTTTAATATGTCAGTTTCCTGGACATTTTGGTGTAGTTTACATTCCCATTTTCATGGTACTTATATTTGCATTATCTTTTGATCTCAATAGGTAACTCAGTCGACAATCGCCTACTGATTACCACATGTTTGGTACTTATACTACACTTCTGCAGCCTACAAATCATTGTATGAATTCTCGTTATTGTAGTGTGCATTTTGTGGATCAACTATAGTTCAGAGACATAGATTGACCTCTTTGCATTCAGAGTATTAATATCTCTCTTACGTACTAGACTAATCTCTATATTGTATTTAGAGATTGGTATATTAGTATATTTATTTAGTACTTTATTTTCAGTCTTATTATATTAGAAGTTCTTACTGATTCCACCAGGTTTTGGGACTATCTTATGTATTTTAATCTTCTATTATATTTATTCTTCATTCTTTCTTCATTTCTCTTAGTAGTTTGTTACTAGTAGTTCCTGAATATGGGTTGGATTACCGGCTGGTGGGTTATAATAGGTGTCATCCTAACCTAAGAAATTAGGTGTTGGCAGAAGTGTAGGCCACCTATTAGATGGTCTGAGATTGACAATGTCAAACCTATGGGTACTAATTTGGTAAATGGGGCTTAAAAGAAAATAAGGTTCATCCAAACCAAGTTGTTAGCTGCTCAAAGTAGGCAGAAAGAGTACGTAGACTGTAAGGTATGGGACATAAACTTTAAGGTTTAGGAGAGAATTTTTCTTAAGGTGTCTCAAATAAAGGGATTCATGAGGTTTGATAAGAGGGGTAAGCTTAACCCTCAGTATATTGGGTCCTTCAAGGTTCTTGATGAAGTGGGTCCACTTGCATTTAGGTTAACTCTACCACCAAGATTGTCAGGAATCCATTTGGTATTTTGCGTCTCTATGCTTAAGAAGTACCACAAGGATGGAGATGACATCATTATGTGGGACTCAGTTCATTTAGATAAATACATGACTTACAAGTAGGAACTAATTGCCATATTAGAGCGGGCTATTTGAAAATTGAGGATGAAGGAAATTCATTCAGTTAAGGTTCAGTGGACGCATTATCCAGTTGAGGAAGCCACTTGGGAAACCAGAAAGAATATGTGAGGTATTTATGCTCAATTGTTTGAGGATATAGGTACTCTTTTGTCTTCCTTTTTTAAACTATGTTTTGCATTTGATCATTTGGGGATGAACAATGGGTAAATTAGAATTTATTATCATGACTATTTCTGTCGTTATGTATAAAGCTCCCACTAAAATTTTTATGCTAAAATTTTTCTTGATTTTGAAGTTACAAATTTCCGGCTAGGCTAGTTTTGTGCAAAATTGGAGTAAGGTTTAGTCTATAATAAGAGAATGATATGGGGAAATTTAGGGGTGTTTTATTTAATTTCAAGTTACCTAAGACAATTAGGGACCTATAAAAATTTACAGAATTGAATTTGGGTAAGTAAAACTCTCGAAATTAATCTTAGCACAAAAGGAATTGTTTGAAATGACCTCAGTATGAGGTATGTTGCAAATAGTGGGATTTTTGGGCTAGTCTAGACATTCTGTCCTATCGAAACTGCAATAGTATCCAGTAGGATACTATAGTGAAAAATCTCGCAATTGTGACCGTTAGACATGGTCAGCGCCTGCTATAGCGGAAGGTGTCACTATAGCAACAAAAGCCGCAGTTTAATTATTTTTTTTTCAAGATAGTTTATTTTTCTAGGACTCATTTTGGGTCATAAGAGGAGTATTTTTAAAATTTCCATGATTTTTTCTTTATTTGACTCTGTAAAGGTAAGAAATTCAACCATGTAAACTTGTAATTACTAATTAATCCTTAAAATTGGTAAATTATGGAGTTCAGAGAGGGTTTTAGGGTTGATTTAGGTTATTTTCTGGTGCAAGGGAGGAAATTATGTAATAACTTAATGGGTTTAATCAGTAATGACTAATTTGCTCTTGAATTTCTTTAATTCTATAATTTTTCCATGGAAATGGTAGTTTTAGGTGAATTACGGTAATAAAGCACTAGAATGGGAAAGGAATGATCATGAACTTGCCCTTACGGGTTAGTGTAAGTTATAATTCCCAACATGGTATGCCCATTCTGTTAATTATGTTTTGGTATGCTTGTTCTAGACCAAAGCAAGCAAAAATTATACGGAAGGGAAAAACTGACTTAGAGGAGTTCTGCAAGCTTGGTTAGAGGAAGGAGATGGTATGGTAGTTTAAGCCAACTTGAGATATGTGTATGTTAACTACTTTGTAGTGTGGCTCTTAATTCATGTTGTTTTGTGTGATCAATACCAAGGATTTTTTGCTGTTGTATGATTTTTGGCCTACCTCAATTCCAATGGTTGAATTTTTTTGGTATTTGGAATGTTCACATAGGTTACTAGTGAAACAAAATTGGTAGACACTTGGGTGTGGGTATTAGTACATGGACAAAACTTTCCCCTACAGGTCATGGCTAGAGGATAGATGTATTACCCATAGTGTGTATGTACTTAGGCCAGGTGAGTTTGATGAGTCCATGAGTAAACTGGGAAATATATTTGTATGGTTGATAATTGATAATTTCTTAACTTGGATTGATTGAACTTGACTTGGTGATTATTTGTTGACTTGTTGGATTTATTCCTGAATTGAGAAATTGTTGTTTGTTATGCTAAGTGAATATTGTTTGAACGTGGATTAACTGTCATACTATATTTTAGTATGTTCGCCAAATGACCCTACCAGGACATTAATTTTTTCTTGTGTCCTGATGCTATACCTACTCTTTCTTTTGTTAATTTAGTGCATATTCCAGCGGATCCTATGAGACCTCACTTGTGATTCAGGAGGTTGGTTTAAGATTTTAGGGTGAGCAATATGTTTCAAACTATTATGGAATCTCTCCTCTTTAACATAGTTCATTATTTCTAGACTTCTGTGTAAATTTTAGTTTTTGGGGTTGCATCCCCTTCTTAACAGTCTTTAACCATTTTGGTACAGATGACATTTGGTTCGTGGGGTTGGTTTAGTTAAGCACATTCTTCGCATTTTGCTGTACTTATGTTTTGATGTAGGATAGGATATTTCTACTTGTGGATTAGTTTTATTACCTTATTAAGTGTTGAATTTAGAAAGGTGTTTTGGGGTAAATAGTTCTCGCACTGGGTGAGTAGTGTAGGTGCCACTCATGATGCGTTTGGATCGTGACAAAGTTGGTATCAGAGCCTACATTCATCGTTGTTGTTGATGTCACCCAAATGAAACCTACTAAACAGTATAATGCAATCTCTTTTCAAATACAAAACCCAACAAGGATGTGTTGGATGCCATTATGAGCTTACTGAAAAAATTGGAAGGTGCAAAAAGTAAATGAGGGGTTTTAATAAGAATAGCTGTAATAGTAACAATGCTGGAAAATAGGGTTTTTATCAATATGAGACTATCACTGGGATTATGTTCTCCCCGACTTCTTAACTCCATAGGCTTATCATGCTCCTCAAACTATTTCAATGTCTTGCAAACAAAATCTAAAAAGTTATGGATCGTCAAACCATTTATCAACCTCGGTTTGATTGAATTTCACTCATCCCCTCTTGGTCTTAGAGTGTTGCATTACTAACCCTTGTTATGGATCCTAGATTAACGACCTCCTCTTAATCTCAAGTTAATTAGATGAAGGTTTGTAGTTCAAATTTTTAGTCATTTCAAGGAAGGAATGCAACATATGTTAAAGAACGAAATTAGGAGTGAGATGTAAGAGTCAAAAAAGTTTGGAATGGTCGTATGGCCATGTCCCTTACGGCAGCCCGTAAAGCAGCCAACTCTTTATGAAAACCCACCAAATCAGGGACCTATACTCCTCTAGATTTTGAGTAATTATACATTATAAAATACATAATTGGTTCTATATTTCCCATATCTCACTCCTAATTTCCTTCTTTAACCTACGATGCATGCCCTCCTCAATATTTGTCACTTTTTGCTCAAGGATACCTAGCCGTTTCGAAAAATCAGTCAAGAATTCCTGTGTGACCAAAACATAGCTTCTTGAAGGTGGATGTGAAGTGGATGGTCTCGAGAAAGGAGGAGTTGGGACCTTTGGGACCCTAGAATTAGTGGACCTTGATACATTAGTAGTGAAATTTAAGAGGGGGGTGGGGGTGAATTGAAATTTTCTTCTTTGAGTCGACTACTAAATCCTTACAGTTGACTCGCCTGCAGATAAAAACCACTTCACAAAAATTAAACTTAAATAGTTAAGCACATAAATAACAAATCCTAAAGTAAACAACACAGAGATTTATCCTGGTTCGGCACACCAATCCAGTGCTTACGTCCAGTCCTCTTGGGTTTCAAATTTTCTTTAAACTGTTGAAGGTTTGTTTCAAGTACAATGATAGGAAATAAGTTTTGAAGACTTATTTTACTCTTCAGATATTGTGACACAGCTTTAGTTGATGTTACAAAGATGACTTGATTCTGCTCTTTATATAACAATTGTAAATGAACATTACAGAGCTTTGTAAGACTAAGAATGAGACACTTTGAATTTTCTCCTTGAAGTTGCTTGAAAAATGTCTGTCTTTGGTCTTCTCCTTTTATAGTCTTCGGCTGCTACCCTTTATAAGGAAACCTAAGGGATTTCTTCTCTATCAAGGATATGAATCGATTCCTTGATTGAGGTGTATATCCATGTATAATGTCCATATCAGATATATCCATATATGGATTTGAATCACGTCCATATAAGATATATTCATGATCTATATTTTCTTTTTGATTTTGATTCCTTGTCGATACACTTATGATCTTATCTCCTATACTAATTCATTCTGCCATGAATCTAGGGATTGCAACCATGATTATAGGAGATGATCTTTCTTCTATTTTTGTTATGCTTGATTGATCTGCTTACCATTTTGAGGTCCCCCATACCAGTGTCATAATGTTCCATAATATTTGGGACTATGATTCTCCTTCCATTTGTCCTTTCATTGTTGATTTTACTTGGATGCTACTTGGATACGGTAGATGTCTTTCCATTCTTGATGTCCTTCTATTTCTAAAGCCGACATCCTTTATCTTTCCATTATTACCAGTTGCAGAGATACACTTGTGAGTTTGTCATTATTAAAACATAAACTTGGGAGCCCCTTTTTGATAATGGCTACAAGAGTAAACATTAGTTAACTTCCCTGTTTGTCATCTTAATCCACC
This sequence comes from Capsicum annuum, assembly GCF_002878395.1. NCBI lineage: Eukaryota > Viridiplantae > Streptophyta > Magnoliopsida > Solanales > Solanaceae > Capsicum > Capsicum annuum. The sequence goes on along the minus strand of NC_061112.1, from coordinate 6,598,313 downwards.
TGACTTGTGTAAGTATTAGCTGACATATGAGCTTGTTCTGTTCCCCCTGACTGGTAGGATTCTCTAATGTTTCTGTCCTACCCTCCCCCCCAACATAAAAAAAAATATACAGGCAATATGCAAACAGTGAAAGATAAAAGGGATTCTAAATTTCATGAATGCTAAGATACCAACCATTTTTCTTAGAAAGCAAAATCTTTCGGCTAGTAGAGGTTTTGTATAGATATCTACTAGTTTATTTTCAGAGCTAACAAAGTTTATGCAAAAGTTGCCATTTTCAATATGATCTCGAAAGAAATTATGCTTGATATCAATATTTTTCACCCTAGAGTGATGCACAGTATTCTTAGATAGGCTGATGGCACTAGTGTTATCACACATAATAGGAATAAACTTAAAATTTAAGTCAAATTCAAGAAGCTAATGTATAATCCAAAGAATTTAAGTGCCACAGCTTCCGACAACTATATATTCAGCTTCTGTGGTTGAGAGTGCGATGTAAGTCTGATTCTTATTGTGACAAGAGATAAGAGCATCACCAAGAATTTGACATGTTTTGGTGGTGCTCTTTCTGTCACTTTTGTCTCTTGCAAAATCAACATCTGAATATCCGATTAAATCAAGATCAGAAGAGCAGTGATACCATAGACCGATGTCTTGTGTTCCTATTAGATATCAGATGACTCATTTGATGGCAGTGAGATGAGATTCGTCAAGATTCGACTGGAATCTATCACATTTGCACATGCTGAACATAATATATGCTCGACTTGCAGTTAAGTAGAGTAGAGACCCGACTTGTAGTTATGTCAATGTCTTTTTTGGTCAAATCTGAATCAATTCTTGTGGATGGACTCATTGGTGTTCCATAGGCCTTTTCCTTCTCCATGCCAAACTTTATGATGAGTTTTTTCTTGTATTTGGCTTGACTGATGAAGGCGCCCTTGGGAGTTTTCTTGATTTGTAGTCTCAAAAAAAATGTGAACTTACCCATAAGACTCATTTTGAATTCTTCTTTCATCAAATTAGCAAAATTTTTGCACATAGAGAGGTTAGAACTACCAAAAATGATATCGTCAACATAAAATTTCACAATGAGGAGATTTGAATTCAGATTTTAAATGAACAAGGTTGTGCCAATTTTACCCCTTTGGAAATTATTATTTAGTAGAAAAGTACTCATCTCTCATACCAAGCTTTTGGGGCTTATTTGAGGTCGTAGAGTGCTTTTGATAACTTCAAAATGTGATTTGGAAATGAAGGATATTCAAATCTTGGGATTTTTTCTAATGAAAACTTCCTCATGAATAAAGCCATTTTAGAAAATACTTTTTACATCCATTTGATATAATTTAAAACATTTAAATGTGGCAAACGCTAGTAAAATTCGTATTTACTCTAGCTTAGCCACAGGGGAAAAGATTTCATCGTAATCAATACTTTCCTACTGAGAGTAGCCTTGAGCTATGAGCCTGGCTTTATTTCTGATAACATTACCTTTTTTATTTACCTTGTTTCTGTAAACCCATCTGTTTCTGATTACTAAGTTGTTTCTTGGTCTTTCAACTCATTTCTAAACTTGATTCATCCTAATTGTTCTAGTTTTTCCTTCATAGCTTCAACCCATGATTCATATTGAGAGCTTCATCAGACTTTTTCAATTTGATTTGAGACACGAGGGCAATGGATTCTTGTCTTCTTAATGATGCTCTGGTTTGCACTTTGTCTTTTGGATTTCTGATGATGAGTTCATTTGGATGGATTCCATCCTACTTTAACTCTTTTAGAATTTTTGGCCTCTCTATTTCTACTGTAGGAGTCGACTTTGTTGAGGGTGTAGTCGAATTATCTTGAGAGGGCTCTGGAGTTGTGCGGAGATCTTCTCCAGTTTGTACAATACCTATTTGTTCTTCATCAACACTTATACTCATAGTGCGGTGGTTAGATTCACCAAATACAATGTGCATAGATTCCTCAACAACCAAATTTGTTTTATTAAAAGCCCTGTAAGCACGAATGCGGGAGAGTACCCAAGGAAAATACCTTTGTCACTTCGTGTATCAAATTTTCCTAGTGTATTCTTACCATTAGAGTGAATAAAACATTTGCAGCTGAAGGGATAGAAGAATCTAATTTTGGGATTCTTTCCTCTCTAAAGTTCTTAAGGAGTTTTTTCAAAATAGGTCTGATCAGACACCTATTGATGATATGGCAAGCTGTACTAACTACTTCTACCCAAAAGAGATTTAGGAGATTGTGTTTTAATAGCATTGTTTTGGCGGTTTCCTGTAGGAAACGGTTTTTTCGTTCTACTACACAATTTTGTTGGGGAGATCGTGGTGAAGAGAAGTTTTGAGAGCATCCATTTTGAGCATAATACTCTTCAAATGCCTTATTTTCAAATTTTCCTCCATGATCACCGTGAATATAGGCGATGAGGTGCCCGACTGCTCTCTGCAAAATTTGTGAAAGATTCATGTTTATGTTCAAGAAACATAACCAAGGTCAATCGTGAGTATTCATCAACTATGGAAAAAACATATCTTTTTCCGCCAATGCTTGTAGTTTTGGTGGGACCAAATAGATCTATGTGGATTATTTGGAGAGGCCTGGTATTAGAGACAATGTCCTTGGCTTTAAAGGTTGTTCTAGTCTGTTTACCCAGTTGGCAGGCATCATAGATGTGATCCTTTTCAAACTTGAGTTTCTTAATAATGTGCATGCTGGCATGCCCAAGCTTTCTGTGACACAACCAAGTTTCATTGGATTGCACAGTGAGGCAGTTAAGGGTGGCAAAGTCAAGACTATTTGAAACATAGATTTTATCAACGCGTTCACTGATAAGGGAAATATTTTTTTGTCATTTTTAATTGAGTAGCTTTCATATTTGAAGAGCACTCTAAACCCGGCGTCAAATAGTTGATTGATGTTGAGCAGGTTGTTTGAGATCGTCTACCAGGTATACTTCAGTGAATTCGTATGATAAGCTGAGTCTTACTGATCTGACTCCAATGACCTTACCTCTAGCATTGTCACTGAATCTGACTGGCCCCTATCTACTTTCTTTAGGGGATGAAAAGTTTTCCTTCTTTCCAGTCATTTGTCTGGAACATCCACTGTTAATAAACTACATTTCTTTTTTGTAGTAGATCTTACAGATCTATTCCCGCAAAATAAGAAGGTAAATTTTGTTTAAGTACCCAAGTGGTCTTGGTTCCTTTCGGATTAGATAAAATTTCCGTGGGCTTCCAAATCCATAGACTTTTACGCTTATGCCTACAATTGTAGAATTTGTGCCCTCTCTATCCATAAGTAAAGTAGACGAGTTCTTAAAAAGAAAAGGAGATCTTAGCTGAATTAAGCGACCCTAAGAATAAATTTAGATTCCTTTTTAAGGAGTTTGTTCCTACGAAATTGTGGCTTGGGGACCTTTTAATATTGATTAATTTGGTTTTTGTGTCACCAAGCTCTTCATGAAGCAAGTCATTTTCACCTTGACATACCTTAATTTCTATTTGTCAGTTTCGTCGTTCTTCTAGGATTTTTATTTAAAATGAGCTTTAGACCTTTACTTTTCTTGAGCAAGATTATTATATTCATCTACGATTTTTGAAGTTCATCGGTTAGCATATTCAAATTGCATTCAAGAGTATTATAGTTATGACAGTTATGTGGCCTTACCTTACTAGGTCCACCTGTTGCCATAAATAACATGTTTGCAACCTCTGTTTCTTCTTTAGTTTCATCTTCATCGCTCCAGGCCCTAAAATTTTGATTTTTTCTAGACCATCATTGTCTCAAATCTGGACAGTTTTGTATGAAGTGTCCCGGTCTTCCACAATGGCAACATAGATCATCGTTTCTGGTGGAGTCATTATTTTTGCCTTCCGGGGATCTTTCCTATCTCTATCTCATGATCTACCTTACCCCACGATTTATGAGAGTTGATCTTGATTCTATTTTTATTATGCTTGGTTGATCTTCTTTCCATGCTAAGGTCCTCTATATTATTGTTTCATGATTTTTCATAATATTTGGGACTATGATGCTCCTTCCATTTGTCCTCTCATGATTGATTTTTACTTGGATGCTACTTGGATACGGTTGATGTCTTTCCATTTTTGATGTCCTTCTATTTCTGAAGTCGGATTTCTTTATCTTTCCATTATCACCAGTAACAGAGATATACTTGTGAGTTTGTCAATATTAAAACATAAACTTAGGAGCTCAACAAGTAGAAGCCTATAGCTCAGATCATGTAGTCTCAGCTGTAATGTCTCCAAGGTTGGAGAAACCAGGAGTGTCGATATCTATGTGCATTTTGGACTAGAAAGATGCTTATAATAGTTTTTCACCCATCTTGTCCTTAGAAATAGGGTTTCCCTGGTCCCGAATCAATCTCAAGTCAGTGGTTTTGTGGACCGTCACAAAATGATCAATATTTTAAAATGCAGGCACCCACTCATCCAAGCACATCTACCTCCGTAGGCACGAAAAGCTAAGTTGGTCTCTGTATTGACAGATTTGTCATAAATCTCCCACACAATAATCTTCGATATGTCGATCTTATAGTGCTCCATGATACTAACCACTAAAGTAGCCCTGTCGGGGCTCAAAATGTTTTCTCTCATGGTTGGGCTCAACTGATTCCAAACCAATCTCCATCAAGGCTTTGAAGAAAAACTAATACTCGCCTTTATGATCTATGTAGATGTACCCACAACCCAGGGCATATTCTTTTGCATAGTAGCAATGATACTCACTATCCACCTCACATGCATTAACTTATCTTCTGTCCCAATCTGCATAGTCTTTACTTTTTTCATTTCCTTAATTTGTTGATCAATTTCAGAAGTGTTGATGGAAAGCTCAAACTCTACTTCGTGTAAGAATTGGGAGATCATTTGCGTATAAATATTAACCTAAACACCCCAAATTATGAGAAAATGCAATGGATCACCTCTCTTCTAAGATAAACCTTGAAGATACATTTGCCTTAGCATTATTTGATACGCGACGTAAAATTCCCAAACAAGGGTTGGGATATATCTACCCGAGGCTCTCATCATCTACTCAAAATTAAACTTTTTAAAATAGGCCTCAACTCAGGCATCTCAGATATGCCACTGTTAGTAATTTGGGTTCAAGATTGAACCCTATTTTTGGTTTCCCAATGCAAAGGACAATGGAACTATCCCACTCGTAACTATTGTATCCCTAGGTACCCCCACCGGTTGACAATAGGTACAGAGTCTAAAAAAGGAGGAATATCCACTAATGCACTATCACTAGATCCTTCCTCCTTACTACCCGTTGCATTCTCAAAGCCAAATACAGAACCTTTACTTCCTAATTTACTGGCAGATATGGCATTTTCTCTACTCTTGGAGACATTTTCTTCTCCTTTTCACCATCCTCAGGGACTGAATCTAACTCTTTTCCCTCTTCAAATTGGGGAGGGTAGTGTGGAAATGATTGGCTGGGATTCTTCATCTGAGACTTAGCCTCCTTGGCCCAAGGTAAGCTGCTCCTAGGTTCCATTGGTTTCGTGAATGAACATTATTAGTTGACATTGGAAAAGGTAAGGAAAACCATAAGAAACTAAAAATTTTAAACTTGGTAGGGCACCCTACGAGTCAAGCTATGACTCATTGTCGGAGGTTACAAATCATTCTAATAGTTGTAGGGTATGATGTCCTTTATGAAAGGGGTACTGGTTTCCCTACATGTGTACCCAATGAGTATTAGGTCACTCAATGACTCGTAGGGTGACCAGAAAACAAACTTTGAATTAACATGTATTTTCCAGTCACTATGAGTCATAAGGTGAGACAATGACTCATAAGGTGAGTCGCAGGGTGACTAAAAAACCTTCATCATAATCCAACTATTTTAACAGTTGTTATAAGTCACACAATGAATTGTTAGATAAGACTACGAGTCGTAGAATGGCTTATCGCGAATGTAGACATAGAGATTTTAATGATTTATAAATGTTTACTCATATTGCCCAGGTTACTCAGAACACCCCCTTAGTCTTCTGCACAAAACCTACCCCTTAAATAATTCTCCATATTGTTTCTACTACCATTATACGTGGTTACGACTATTTCTCATGATTTTAGAAATTAGACTAAATACTACACAAGTTCAAGAGAAGAATCTAAAGAACATTTACTTAGTAAAAAACAAGTATGATTATGAAGTATCAGAGGGTATTTGTATACTTACTTCAAATTCAAAAGATGCTTAGATTCTTTACCTCACTTAGCTTGGTACTTGATGAGAAGGAAGTTTTGTTTCCTTTGGGAGTGTTGTAAATCTTAATGGGGTGATTTAATGGGATGAGAAGTGTATTGTAAGTGGAAGAGACAGTCATGGGATATGGAGAAAGTTACGCATGTTGAAAAAACAAAAGGGATCATTTGGGGTTTAATTCCCTTTTATTATGCACGAGTCGGGTTGAATTGGCCAATTAGGTCTGTGACATTTTCCAATGACTACGAATCTTGGCAATGACTCATAGTTAGTGGCTACAAATCATTATCTCCCCCTGTTTAGTGTGAATAATTACATGGGTCTTTAGTCCTTATGACTCATGGAGACGAGTAGTAGTCATAGACAATGAACTCTTCTAAGAGTCATAGGGACTCTAGAGACCATTTAACTTATGGCCTTAGCACTGATCTCTCCTGACGATTTAGGTGACGAGTCATAGGGCCCCTCTGAGGACCTGGGAACTAGAATTTTCTGAGTCTTTCAGGCGTTACAAAAAAGCTTCTATCTCTCCATCCCCATAGGGGTAGAGAACCCATTACTATTTCAACTGTGTTACTGAAAGCTCTAGGGATGTCAAAATAGGAGAGAATACACATATTACCCTATAACTTAATTTAGTACAAAACGTAGGTAATCTCCCATGCTACACTTAATTTAACATCGCGGAATGACGAGGCTATATTAGGTACTCATACTTCACCAATAAGCCCATGGGTTGCCTATTATGCAACACCTGATTTAACATCACAATATGACTCAGCTACCCTGGCTACTCAAACTTCACCAAATCCAAGATTCTCACACACTTTAAACTCCTCTATGCTTCCCATGTAATGCTTAACACAATGCCCATCACTTTGAGTTGATAGTATCCATCTCATTTTAAATCAACTCACCATGTGGAAATACTCTAATCATAGTGAATGGTCCAGAAAACCTCAACTTCAGCTTTCTAATAAACAAGCAAAGTCTTAAATTATACAACAGAACTACATCATCAGGTTGGAATACCTTTTTCTCAATTTTCTTATCGTGGTTTAACTTCATCTTCTCCTTATAGAAGGCTGAAATTTTTTAATCACAGAGGTGAAAATCATCTAACTTACTTATCTTATCCAATCTCAAGTGTGCGACATCACTCGACTCAAATTTTAGCTTCTTCAATGCCTACAATACCTTATGCTTAAGTTCAACCGGCAAGTGGCATTCCTTTACGTATACAAGTTGATAAGGTGAGGCACCTAAGTGGGTTTTGTAGATTGTATAATAGGCCCAATGTACATCATCTAGTTTTCTCGACCAGTTAGCCCAGTTGGCATTCATAGTCTTTGATAAAATAGACTTGATCTCATGATTGGTTACGGATGGTAGAGTGTCACCACCTTATGTTTCACACCATATTTCTCAAATAGGGCCTTGAATTGATGATTGAAAAGGTAGGACCCACCATTATTGATAATATCTTGTGGAGTACCAAACTAAGAGAAAACATTCTTCTTAAAAAATGTTGTGACACTTTAACCATCATTATTGGGAAGAACAACCTCTTTTACCCACTTAGACACATAATCGAATGCCACAAAAATATACTTCATATCATGATAACCCACAAATATAACCATGAAGTATATTCCCTACACATCAAATATCTCAAGCTCAAGAATAGGTGTCATAGGGATCTTATGCATTTGAGAGATATTACCTTACCTCTGGCATTGGTTGCAGGCTCAAGCACAATCATGTGCATCTTTGTAGTAATCAGCCAATATTAACCACATTGCAAAATCTTATGGGAAGTGTGAGTACCTCCATGGTGACCCCCATCTAGAGACAAATACAGGCCTCTAGAATACTCAAAATTTCAAATTCTGGAATAATCCTCCAAATCACACCATCCACACACACCTAAAATATGTAAGGTTCATCCCAAAAGAAATTTCATACCTCATTCATAAATCATTTTTGATGCTAAAATGACATGTTTTCTAGAACGAGGTCACTTTCCAAATAATTGGCAAAGTTAGCAAATTTGGGGATTAAGTCTTGTGATGCTTCTAAGATGCGCTAATCTAGAAATATATCATTAATCTCAAGATCATCCCAAGTTTGAGCATCGCCTCCTCTTCTAGGTGGGATACATAGTCTACAACCTAATTTTCTGTGCCCTTCTGATCCTTAACCTTGAAGTCAAACTCTTACAGCAATAGTACCCATTGAATCAACCAAGGCTTAGCATCCTTCTTCATGATATGGTACCTAAGGGTTGTATATTCAATATTCATAATCACTTTGGTACCAATCAAATATGACAAAAATGTCTCAAAATAAAACACCACTGCAAGTAACTTCTGCTCAGTAACCGTGTAATTTTTTTGTGTGGGGTTGAGTGCTTTCCTAGCATAATCAATGGGATGAAAAATTTTATTACATCTTTTTCCTAAGGCAGCTCCTAGGGCCACACCACTGGCGTCATATTTTACCTCAAATGTAAGGGTTTAATTTGGAGACACAATAATAGAAGTTGAGATTTTGCGCTCTTTAAGGCACTCAAAAGCCATAAGACAAGCATTATTGAAAAAAAACTTCACCTCTGTATCTAAAAGCTTGGACAATGGATTTGTAATGTTAGAGAAGTCCTTGATGAACCGCCTATAAAAACCTGCATGACCCAAGAAACTCCTAATACCTTTCACAAAAATTGGTGGGGAAATTTTTCAATCACCTCTATCTTTTCCTTGTCCACCTCTATCCCATTCTTTAAAATTTTGTGTCCAAGAACAATTCCCTCTTTAACCATCAAGTGAAATTTCTCCCAATTCAAAACCAGGTTGCACTTTTTAAATCTCTGAAGAGTATTAGCTAAGTGAGCGAAACAGTTATCAAATGAGTCATCCACCTTAGAAAAATCATCTATGAAGACCTCGATAGTATCCTCTATCATATAAAAAAAGATAGACATCATGCAACACTAAAAATGGCAAGAGCATTAAAAAAATCAAAAGGTATCCTCTTGAATGTGAACGTACTATATGGATATGTTAAAGTGGTTTTCTATTGGTCTTCATGGGAAATAGAAATCTAATTATACCCCAAATAACCATTAAAAAATAATTCCATCCTCTGCCTATAAGGCGGTCTAACATCGGGTCCATGAATGTCATTGAAAAGTGATCCTTCGTTCAAGTATTCAGCTTGCAATTTTCAAAATTGCACAAAAATTCTTATCTCGTGACTAGTCTTATGGGAACTAAATCATTTTTCTCATCAGGTTCTTTAGCACATACTGAGCCGGGATCACCCATTTACTGTACGCAATAGGGTAAATCACTCCTACATCTAACCACATAATAGTCTTCTACTTCACCACCTCTTGCATAGATGGATTTAGACAATACTGATTCTTAATGCTAGACACACACTCTAGTTCAAGCAAAACCTTATGAGTACAAATTTTGGGTGAAATCCCAATAATATTTGCAATAGTTCAACCAATGGCCTATTTAAACCTCTGCAATATTGAAATCAAGGTCTCAACCTATGTATGCAACAAATTTGTAGTAATGATAACCAACAAGGTAATTATTGGGCCCCAAGAATGCATAATGTAAATGAGAGGGGAGGGCCTTAAATTCTAAAATTGTGGTTTCTCAATAGATGGTCGAGTTGGAGGGGTTTCTCCATTCTTCAATACAAAGTCCAACTTCTTTCAGTGCATAATAGTAAGAATATCTACCAACAAATGAGTTCACTATCTCATCATACTTCTTGATACCATTGCTATCAAAATTCATGATCATTCACGTTGATGCCTCAACCCCAAGTATCTCCTCAATAGGTTCAATTAATGTATCTTCATCCACATTGTCTATCCCATAAACTACCCATATATTTTTTAGTTTCCACATCAACTGACATATATTGGAAGTAGCCTATTCATCATTGAGCGTGAGTTTCACCTGCCCCATTTCCATGTCAACCAATGCCCTATCCATGGCTAGGAAGGGCCTCCCTAAGATGATAGGGATGTCAAAATCCACCTTATAATTAAGAATAAAAAAATCAACTAGTAATATAAAAGAAGTCACCTTCATAAACACATCATAAAAAAATACCAATCGACTAATTCATAGTGCGATCTACCATCAATAATCTCATTGATGTATGCTTAGGTGATCCCAACCCCAACTGCTTGTATACAACTAGTGGAATCAGATTAATTCTAGCTCCCAAATCACATAGTGCTCATTCAGAGTTGAAGGATCCAATAATACAAGGAATAGTGAAAGCTTGGGGATCCTATTTCTTGTCAACCAAAGATAAAAAAAAATAATAGTACTATAGCAGTGCATATTATCAACGAGCTCAAAACTCACTATTTGTTTCTTAGTAAATGAATCCTTCATGAATTTTGCATATCTGGGCATTTGCACCAATGGTTTCATAAGAGGGATATTCACAGAAAATACCTTCAACATTTACATGAATTTCTTCTATTTCCCTTCTTTAACTTTCTTCTTCAACTTTTGAGGAAAAGGCGGGAGAGGTTGTGGAATGGGTTTCAATGCTGGCTCAACCTTCTTATCGTTTTCTTTATCATTCTCGGATTGTTTCTCTACACCAATCAATTTCTGAAATATCTCACTATTTGTCACCAACCTCTCAATTTTTGCTTTGGGTGCATCATCAACATCTACAAAATCATTCCTTATCTCATCAACCATAAGCATGGTTTATTAATAATAAACTTACCAATCTGAGTGGTGATAGCTAGGAAGTGACTGTCATTCTTTGGATCCTAAACTATAATACTTGGAAGAGAGCCCAATTAATCATGAATCAATATAGCCGATATCTGCCCAAACTGCTGCTCCAGCTACTTAATTGTTGTAGCATATGATTCTACTTTTTGTCTCAATCTCACTATGTCTGCCTTAATCTCCTTAAGCTAACTTTTTTATCTCTATAAACCCTTTACAAGCTTAGCAAGAATTTTTTCTATTCTAGAGTCAGCATCATGATTCCCCGAAGGAACATAAGCACAACTCTTCTCCTTATAATCATCCTTTCTCTTGCAGTCATAGTCATATTCTCTGTTTTTGTCCCTATACTTTTCTCTATATTAGTTCTGACCTTGATTTCCTTGCCTCGAGTTCTAAGTGTCTTAAGAATACCCTTGTACCAGTCTCAAAAACCCTCCATCTCTTTATCCACGTACTTCGCTTCCTCCTTAGTATGAGATTCATAATGTTTAGAAGATCTATCTTGTGCGCCCATAACATTCACCTTTTCTTCTTTGATAGCTACAAACTACTTGGTAAGGACCCAAACTCAGTCCTCATCTGTGCTACCTCTTGAGCCACTGTCTCATCTAGGGCTCTCTGCTAACTAGAATCACCAATGGCATAAGTACCGGCTCCCCTATCTGCCTCCTGAGTATGCCATCCTCAATTGGTTTTAGTGATCTATTCTAAGATTTTCACAATCTGCTTCCAATGAATTACTAATGAAAGCCCCATCAATAATAGTATTAGCCACAATCTTCGTGTTTACATTCAAGGATCTATAGAATATCTCACACAATTTTCTCCCTAAAATTCTATGATTGGTCACATTCATCAGCTTCTTCATGAACTTCAACTAAGTTTCGTATAGTGCCTCTGAATGTATTTGTCTAAAATTATAAGTATTGTTCTTCAACTGTAGCATTCCAGATGGCGGGAAGAATCGGTCCAAGAATTGCATTATCAACTCATTCTAACTGGTAATGGACCCATGAAATAGCTATCCTAACCATAAAATCACTTCACTTGTAAGGGAAAATGGGAACAACCTAAGTCATGAAGCATTCTGACTTACCCCTTCTAGATTGTACGAAGTGCAAATCCCCACAAAGTTTATAATATACATATTTTCATCATGAAAAAGCAGACCATCAAACACATCCTTCAGATTAAGAAATAGAATCTTTGCACTCATAATGCCAAATTTTGTCCCTTAAGGAAACTCCAGAGGAAGGATAGCTCCCATATCAATTGATTCAACATAACCCAAATCTTCTCTCGAATCATCATATTTATAAGCAGGTAGTTGAACTGTATCCTTCTAAGTATGTCCCTATCGAGTATTGCTCGACTATTTACTTTATCCGATATATATTGTTTCTTAGCATGTCAAGCAAGTGCTAACCTCATATTCTCAATCTATTAGTAGTTTCCTTTTACACTTTTATGAATACTATAAAAAGGTGGATGATTCAATGTATATGGGTCATTTTGAACCCCATTGATGTTCCAGCTTTTGACAAAATATTTTAAATCTTTTCAAGGGATAATTGTATGTTTTCAAGAAACCGATGTTGTAGTTAATACTAAATTTTAGTGTTATCAGGTCAAGGAGTTAGCTAAAGAAGAAACTTAGAAAAGTAGCAGAAAAAGGCCACTGATGGTCTAATTGGCGAACCATCAGCCAAGCAACGGACCATCAGGGTGACCGTTAGAGTTAACCAAAAATAACCAAGTGGGTGACTCCTACAATGGTCCAATGATGGTCTAAGTGACAAACCTTTGAACCTCTGATGGATCACTAACTTGGCCGTCAGGATGAAATAGATAATGGATTTTTAGGGGATCAAGCAATGGCCCATGTGATAGACCACTAGGCTAGCGGCGTCCCATTAACATAACCGTCACGAATTAAACAAGAAGTAATAAATTGGGACCTTCAACGACGGTCCACGTGACAGACCATTAGGCTACCGACGGGTTTTCAATGTGACTATCAACCTTGACACGGCTTTCATGAGTTCAAATTTTAAATCCTCAATACCTGAGAACATATAAATACCCAGTTTAGGTTTTATTTAGGTATATTTTATCAAATTTCCATCTAGAAAACCTATTGTAATGTAGTATTCATTGAGATTCAAGCTACAATTGTGGATCAAGTATTTCTTATTCAGACTCTCATTGAAGATTCAAGAACAATTCTTATAATTTTTGTAAGTAATTCTCTAAATTTATTTATGAAGTACATAATGATTTCTTCTTCTTCTTCTTCTCTTAAGATGTGTGGCTAAGCTCCCATAACTAGGGTTATGGGAGCCTTGATGTAAATAGCTGATTGGGGTTGTGAAACACTTAATTTCCATACATAATTGAGATTGTATAAACCCTTCTTCATATTAATGACCTTTATTGGTTGTAAACTTGAAGGGTGATCCCAAGAACATCACTTTTCTGAGAAAAAAAGTGTATGTTGGAAAAAGAAGGGGTTTTATGAAATCTAAAGGCTTTAACCTTTGGGTTATGGGTTGATGCCATAACAAGGATCAACCTACATGAGCGACTAATTGAATAAACCAACATATTATTTAAGTTCGATAAAATTGAAGGGTAAACTATTCATTTAGGTTGAGAAACAAATGGGTAAACTTTAGGATTCAATAACTCTTACAATTGAATTTATAAATTGGAAATTGAAGGTAACTCACAACCCCGAATACTTGAACGTCTTGGTGAATTGTATGTCTACTCTTATTGAATTATTACTTGCAAGAAAACTCTCTAGTTGTAACATATTTTGATACAAATATTTGAATACTATTAACAAGTTAAAATCCCCCTTTAATCAGGAACCTTTGATCAACAGTCCATTAACAACCATAAAACTTAGTTTACACAGTATTCCCTATTGGATTCGACCCTAACCTAGTTGGGTTCTATATTTGACAGCGACCGCTTACACTTTCTAACAAGAGTTATAATTTGAGCGTATCAAATTTTGGCGCCGTTGTTGGGGAATGCGGTTGCCAATTAACTTTGTAATTATTAATTGACCTTTGGTCAAGTTTCCCAAATTTTACCCTTATTTGTTGTTTTTGTTCATTACAGGTTCATTGTTGTTTATGCCACGCACCAGAAGTTCAGGAGAAGCATTATTATCCTTTAATCCTGAACCACATCTAATTGACAGAATGGATAAACAACAAGAATCTGAGAGACTAGCTGCCTTGGTTAAAGCATAAGTTAATCAACAGAATGATGGTCAGACAGCCCGTGTCCCTAATCCTGATGAAGAAGATTTGGGGGATAATGATCTGATTAACCTAGCAAACAGGAGACGTTTTGAGAATGTAGTTGTGCTAGTAAATAGGAATAGGGAAGCTAGCAGAAGAGCAAACCACCAACCTGCTATGCTGTTTGTACCTGATGAGAAAGATGATATAGACTTGGATGAGGTTGGTGCAACCGGAGTAATTATTCCTCCACAGCTAGCATCTGGGCTAAAGTTTAATATCACAAGCACCATGATACTGCTGATCAATCTCAAGGGTGTGTTTGGAGGACTTCCAGGGGACGACCCGAATATGTACTTGGTGAATTTCATCAACATTTTTTTCCAGGGGACGACTGGAATATGCACTTGGTGAATTTCATCAATATTTTTAAGTACTTTGATAACCTGGGTGTTGGAGAAAATAAAATTCATCTTCGATTATTTTCGTTGTCTCTGTCTGGGGAGGCAACAATTGACTGAATGAGTTGGCGCCAGATTCGATAACAAACTTGAGGCAACTAAAAGAAGCTTTCCTATAAAGATTCTTTCCACCCTCCTGGATGTTATAATTGAGGGATGAGATTAGCAACTTTAGACAGTTACCGATTGAGGCACTACATGAGACTTAGGTGAGATTTAAGAAGAAGTACATAGTACCCCAACCACAAGGTAACCGATGAGCATTTGATGGAAATATTGTATAGAGCCTTAAACTTTATCACTAAACCAACTTTAGACAATACTGCAGGAGGAGAATTCATGGAGCTTACATTCACTGAAGCTGCAGATATGTTGGAGTAGAGGACTAAGACAAGTAGAGCTTGGCATACCAGGGATTCTGTGGTAGCAAGCCCTACTATGTATAGTGGTATATCTATAGAGCCATATCGGAAAGAAGAGGAACGTGAACAGGATATGGTACATATGAAAACCCAGATAGATTTACTTACTAAACATTTATTATTTGGGAAGACTGAGAAGGTAAAAGCTATTGGTCACAAAGAAGAGTTGATTCTAATTTTGAGAAAGAGGCAAACTATCTAAATAATTAGGGGGGTTTCGAGGCAATAGCCAAGGGAATCAAGGTTGGAACTATTACAACAAGAATGGTTACAAAGATATGGACCAAGGGAGTTGGAAGAACAAGAATGACAGAAGTGGACTGTATGTAACTCCTAGAAATCAGGATAATGCTGCTACCAGTTCAAGGAAAATTCCCATGGAGGACATGGTGGAGAAGCTATTAAAAGGAGTTGAGGCGACCAATGCTGGGGTGACATCGATGATGAGTGACTTATCTTCCATGGATCAACTAGTAAATTTGTATTCAACTTCTACCAAATAGTTGTAGCAATAGATAATCCAACTCTTGATAGTATTTAATCAGAGAAAGAGACGTACATTGCCAAGTGATATAGTGCAAAATTCTTGGAATGATAGCCCTTGCATGGGAGTTACCACTCGGAGTGGTAAAGTGTTACCTGTCCCTTCTGTGGGAAAAGATATGATTAAGAATATGATTGAAGAAGATGCAGAAGATGATGAAACCCATCCAGTAGAGTCTGAGAAGCTAGATGGTAATGCGGGTTTATCTAACCATCAGTAGGTCAATGAGTTAGAAAAAAGAAAAGGAAAAAGAGAAGGAGGAAGTGGTTAATACTCTCCCAAAACAACCGCCGCCCTTCCCCCATTGATTGAACAAGAAATTTGATGACACAAAGTTTAAAAAATTTATGGCAATGCTAAAGTAGCTAACAGTGAATGTGCCTTTAGTGGAGGCACTAGTGAAGATGCCCAAATACGCCAAGTTTATAAAGGATCTTATGACGAAGAAAAGAACAATTATCTATGAACTGGTGGATAATCTTCACCATTATAGTGATATTTCAACAAGATCTTTGGTATAAAAGAAAGCTGACCGAGGAGTGTTCACCATCCCTTGTACTATTAGGTCTCTTGATTTTGCTAAGGCCTTATATGATCTCGAAGCAAGTATTAACTTAATGCCACTTTCTGTTTATAAGAGGTTGGTTTAGAGGATCCTACACCCATAAATATGTGGTTAGTGATGGCTGATAGGCCAGTAAAGCAAGCAGTGGGGATATTATATGATCTTCTAGTCAAGGTGACTAACTTTATACTTCCTGTAGACTTTTTTTATTTTGGATTATGAGGTGGATTTCTAGGTACCTATAATCTTGGGTAGACCTTTCCTCACAACTGAGAGCGCGCTTATTGATTTGCGAGCTAATGAGATATTATTCAGGATTAATTATAAGGTAGTTCGATTTGATGTGTGACAATATATGAAGTAACCCAAGGAGATAAGTGTATTCTCCATCATTGATATTTATTATAAAGACGAGCAAGAGGTTCCAATTCAGGAGAGATTTGTCATGAAAACTCTAGTTATAGTCTTGATTAATTTTGATGGTGAAGGTATTATGGAATACAAAGAGACAATATGTAATTTGACAGGAATGGGATCCTATACCTATGATCCTAAAAAGCTGGATCTAGATCTAAAAAATCACCCAACACCACCGGCTAAGCCATCGATTGAAGAGCCACTGGTGTTGGAGATGAAAGAGTTGCCAGGACATCTAGGGTATGTCTTTCTAGGCTATGGAAACACTTTACTTGTGATTATTGTAGAGGATTTAGGTGAGCACCAAGTAGAGGCACTTATCTCCATTCTTAAGAGATATAAAAGGGCTATAGAATGGACTATGATGGATATCATTGGTATTCCTCTAGGTATTTGCACTCACAAGATTTAGCTTCTAGAAAATTGCACACCAACCATTGAGCACCAATGTCATCTTAAACTACTAATACAAGAAGTGGTTAAGAAGGAGATCATTAAATGGCTTGATGTAGGAGTTGTATACCCCATCTCTGATAGTAAATGGGTAAGCCCCATCCAATGTGTGCCCAAGAAAATAGGCATGACTATGGTGAAAAATAAGAAAAATGAGTTGATTCTACCGAGGCCTATGACAGGGTGGAGAGTTTGCATGGACTATTGTAAGCTCAACTCATGGACTCTGAAAGACCACTTCTCGATGCTTTTTATGGATCAAATGCATAATCGGTTCATGGGAAAAGGTTGGTATTATTTATTTGATGGGTATTCGGGATACAACCAGATTTCTATTGCTCTATAGGATCAGAAGAAGATGACGTTCACTTGCCTATATGGTACTTTCACTTTCAAGCGAATGCCATTTGGCTTATGTAATGCACCTGCCACTTTCCAATGGTGCATGATGTCTATATTCTCCGACATGGTGGAGGACACCTTGGAGGTGTTTATGGATGACTTTTAAGTGGTGGATGTTATTTTTAGCTATGCCTAGTAAATCTGAGTAGAGCATTACAAAGATGCAAATAGTTCAAATTAGTACTGAATTGGGAGAAATACCACTTCATGGTGAAGGAGGGCATTTTTATTGGTCACAAAATTTCAGCCAAGGAAACTGAAGTCGACCGGGCAAAGGTCGAGGTTATTGAGAGACTACCTTCTTCCATCTTAGTAAAGGGAGTTCATAGTTTCCTTGGTCATGCAGGATTCTATCGTCGATTTATAAAGGACTTCTCCAAAACTGCAAACCCATTTTGCAAGCTTTTGGAGAAGGAGGCTAAGTTCATATTTGCTGATGATTTCAAGAAGCATTTGAATGCCTTAAGGAGAAATTAGTTACTGCACCAATCATTGTTGCACCAGATTGCTCAAGACCGTTCAAAATCATGTGTGATGCAAGCGGAGTAGCTCTTGGGTCTGTGCTTGGCCAAAAGAAAAAAAAGTTATTTCACCCCATTTGCTTTGTGAGCAAGGCATTAAATGGGGTCAAGAAGAAAGACATTGTGATAAAGCAGGAATTTCTCATGGTGGTTTATGTATTTAAGAAATTCTATGCTTACTTATTTTGGAATAAGGTGGTAGTGCACACAGACCATGCTTCTTTGAGGTATTTGACAGCAAAAAAGGATGTTGAGCCAAGGCTACTCAAATGGGTGTTTCTTCTTCAAAAGTTTGACTTTGAAGTCAAAGATCAAAAAGGATGTGAAAATTAAGTTGTTGATCACCTTTCCAGACTTGAGAGAGATCAAGCACTTCAGGATGAGTTCAAAATTGATGATACATTTCCGAATGAGAAAATCGTGGCTACTGCATTTGAAAGAGTGACTTGGTACACTGACTTTGCAAATTATATAGTAAGTGAAGTCATCCCGGAGAATCTTTCTTTTCACCAAAGAAAGAAGTTCCTCCATGATGTTACACACTACTTTTGGGATGAGCTATATTTATTCGAACGGTGTGTGGATAATATTATCAGGCGGTGCATTGCAGAGATGGACATGTTAAATATCCTAGAAGCTTGTCATGCTTCTCCAGTCGGGGGTCACCATGCAGGTGATCGTACTGCGAGAAAAGTGCTACAGAGTGGTTATTATTGGCCGACCTTATTCAAAGATGCATATGAATTCGTGAAGAGGTGTGGCCAATTCTAGAGACAAGGGTCAATCTTAAAGAACCATGAGATTCCTATGACAAAAATGCTGGAAGTTGAGTTGTTCGATAAATGGGGCATTGATTTCATAGGGCCTTTTGTGGGCTCTTATGGGTTGAAATACATATTGGTCGTCATCGATTATGTGTCAAAATGGGTTGAAGTTGTTTCTTTGGATAATGATGAACGAAAGTTGTTGGGAAGGGGATATCTCAGATCAATGACTGGTCTTACTATTATGCATATCTAGGAAAGACTAATGTCGAGGTTTCTAATGCACTTATCATAGGTATTATTTTTGTTTATGACTAAATAGCTTCTGTTCTATTTGATTTGGTGTCTACTTATTCTTATGTGTCTATTCATTTTGTGGTAGATCTAAATTTGGTTTAAAATGTACTATATATATTTATTTGTCTACTCCAATCGGTGAGTCTATAGTGGTAACCTATGTTTACTGTTCTTTCCCTGTATTATTTTTGGGTATTAATACTTTGATAGACCTAATTATTTCAGATATGTTGGACTTTGATGTAATTCTAGGTATGACTTTGTTATCTCCATATCATATTATTTTAAATTGTAATGCTAAGACAATAACTCTAGTTATGCTCAAGAATGGATAAAATACAGTGAGAAGGGGTATATAAAGCCAATCTAGTGAGAGTTATGTCATTTTCTTAGGCCAGAGAGTTAGTAGGGAAGGGGTATTTAAGCATCTTTAGCTTATCTTTGAGATGTGAGTGTGGGGTCCCCTCTAAAGAGTCAGTTTTGGTAGTTTCTAAATTTTAGGATGCGTTTTCTACAGACCTACTGGGATGCCTCCAAATAGAGATATAGATTTCTATATTAACTTATAGCCAAACACTTTCCCTATATCAATTCCTCCTTATCGAATGGCTCCAACAGAGTTGAAGGATCTCAAGATGCAATTGTAGGAACTACTTGGGATGGTTTTATTCATCCAAGTATTTCACCTTAGGGTGCTACTGTTCTTTTTGTTAAAAAATGGTAGTTTGAGTATGTGCATTGATTACAGACAGGTGAATAAGGTTACTATCAAAAATAAATATCCCTTACCTTGCATAGATGATTTATTTGACCAGTTACATGGTACATAAGTGTTTTCAAAGATTGACCTGTGGTATGGTTATCATTAGTTGAAAATAAGATTGAGGACATACCAAACACAACTGTTAGAACTCGATATGGCCATTATGATTTTTTTGTGATGTATTTTGGGTTAACTAATCTACCTACAGCCTTTATGGTCTTGAAAAATAATATATTTAAATCATTCTTGGATTCTTTTGTGATTGAGTTTATTGATGATATTCTAGTCTACTCCATGAGAAAGAAGGAGCATGAAGGTCACCTTCGTATAGTTTTAGGGATTCTTAGGAGAAATAACTATGTGCTAAATTTCAAAATGTGATTTCTGGTTGTCTTCGTGTTCTTCCTGGGGCATGTGGTTTCTAAAAAGGGGTGACGGTGGATCTCCCAAACTTTGGAATTTAAGAATTAGACTTGGCTTATTATCTCTTGTTATGCCTGGCAGTCTAGAGATCAACTTTTTCACTAAACATTATCATACTCAATAAACCTACCGAAACAAATTTGGGGAGAGGTTTTAGTAAATCCACTTTGACTCCAACATTTGTCATAATGGAGCCTGGTCGAGATGCGCATTATAGTGGGTTGTCAGGTTACTGTTGTCAGTGGGGAGAAAAGAGCATTTTAGTATTCTTATTACATTGTACTTTTGATTTAAGAAAGAAAAGAACAAACGTACCAAGAATCTTTAAAAGCAAAAGTTACTTGGTAAATTATCTGATGTATACAATCATTTTAAATTAATTTATGCATTCTCCTTAATGTAAGGTTATTTTATTTTCTTTGCACTTATAGTCTAAAGTTGAATGATTCTTGCAAGTTCAAAATCAAAACCTTATCATATACTACAATAAGTATGTTGTGCTTTCTAACATTTAAAAGTATGTTTCATTCTTGATTTTCCTTGTCTGTTTTTTCTCCATACTACCATTATTCATTTTATTTTTCTTTCTCATGTTAATTTGTGCTTATAAAAATTCTGGCACGCAGTTCTCATGTTAATCTATTTTTTTTTGGCATACAATCATAATTTTCTGTATATTTAGGTCTTCTTTCTCCATATTACAGTCACTAAAATATGATTCAACTATTCATTATTTATTTTTTCACTTTTTTATTTGCATTTTGGATAGTATTTAGAATTGACTTATTTTCTATAAAAGTGATGCAGATTCAGTGAGAGTCGAGAAATTTTGTGAAAAACTAGAAAAAGGGTCTCAAGAATGGAAGTAGTCTATGGAGAAAGGATGATATTAGATATCTTAGTGGATAAAGGGAGGTCAAAATGTGTTGCAGATAACTGGTGTTCAAAATTTTATTTCTCATCAGACAAGTTGATTGAACTCACCATAAGAGAAAACTAAGCATAACCATTATATTATGTTGTATTTATCAATATAATCTCATTTTTGTTGTAGGAGATATTAGTTTATGTTAAATTACAACATTTGTGACAAAAGAGTTTTTTTCCCTAAATCTTCTCTTGATGAAAATATAATTTTTTTTCTTTTGAATTCAATTTAAGTTTTGTAACAATTGTTATTGGTGACAATTTTGTTTTGTTGGTAAAACATATATTTTTTGTGATGAAATAATAGGTTTCAACTACAAAATATAAGAATTTTTATAAAAGCAAGATTATCGCTAATTTATAAAATTAGGGACAAATATCTTTCAAATATAAAGGAAGTCTTTAATAATAAATTTACCTTTATTTAACTACGACAATGGATAATTGTACAGACATCTGAAGTCGCCACTAATTAAATAAAAAAGTTAGTGACAATGTGATTTTGTCGGTACTAATAACCTTTTTAGTGAAGAAAAGAAACAATCAACTACATTTTTTATTCCTTTTTTGATGAATGAGTTCATCCTTAAACCTATGAGTTTAGAGAAGAAAAACACTTTGTAGTTAATATATTCATATTTAGTGACGAAACACTAAGTTTTCTTTCAATACATCTAGTGACTCATGATTTAGGGATGAATGTTTATGATTTTCTTTTATCATAAAATGTTTTTTGTGATGAAATATAATGTTTAGGTGACAAAACAATTCATCCTTAGCAATCAAATTTGTTGTAGTGATACCCAACGTGCTAAACTTGTATTTTATTCTTTTCTATGCAAATGGTGAGGAGTAGGTCCATATAGGCTAGAAAATGTTGAGTTGACACCCAATATGGGAACCCAATTTTAAGGGTGAGGCAAGGTAATGATTGACCCAAGGTTAGAGGATGGGCTTAAGGAGCTGCCCCAGTCAAAAGACCTGATAGGAAAGCTCCTTTTGAATCGGAGGTTGCGCATTCTAAGGATGAGTATCAAACAGAGGATGCAAGGAAAACTCATGTCCCAAGGAGTCTTTTTGATACTCTAGTGCTTCGGTGTCTTTTGGTTTATCTCCTGAGTCATTTGGAGGGTGTTGCCTTAAGTCTGCCTGGTATTTCTCAAACTTTGAGTGATATTCCACCCAGAGTATTGGCATCTGCTTATGGTATTCCCACTTTTGGGGTACAAATATCATTTATGGTATACCAACTTATGGACTCTTTGCCTACTATACATACTATCCCTCTTGTTGCTTTAGGTACAACTGTGTCTTTTGATGATCAAAATAGATTTGAAAGGTTTATTCGCATAGGTCCACCCAAGTTTAGTGGATCTATTGGCGAGATTGCGTAGAGTTTTGATTGATTTCCAAGAGAAATTACATAATCTTAGATCCCTAGAGTCTCATGGAGTTGCTTATACTATAAATTAGTTGATGGATATACCTAGGGATTAGTTGAGGTTTATTTTTAGTTATAGGCCTTTGGGTTCTCCCGCTATTGATCTGAGGTGGATTTATGCACCTTACTATTGTTATCTAAGCTTATTTAGCTTTGTTTTGAATACAAATTGTGCTCTTAATAGGTTAATGATGATATAATTGAGCATCTAATCATGTTAGTACATGATTACAATGTTCATGGTGTCTTTCAAGCAAGTTTGTACTTAATTTGGTCACTTAGAGTTTAAACGAGAAAACTAGTGTTACTAGCTTGAGCTAGGTGTTGTGCTAGTGGATCTCGATGGATTTTAATATGTTTAATGAGTTCCTAAGGTTATTATTGTGCATTATGTGTAGATAAACTTGTTTATAGTGTTCAAAGTTTAATTGAATCAAGCCAAGAGTCAAAACTAAGTTAAATATCAAAATGGACAAAACTAGTTCTTAGCTTAAGTTTCTAGTTCATTGTCTTGAATGTTTTGTTGCTTTGAGCTCTAATACGTGGTATTTGATGCTATAGTATGCTTGGTGAGTTTATTATAATGATATATGGATAATTCACAAGGTGTAAATCAAGTGGAAACAACACCAAAAGGCTTGGGATGTAAGGTCAAATGCACTAGACAAGTTTAGATATCAAGGTGAATTCAAGTGAGGGTATTGGAATAGACTCATGGTGCGATCCCTACTCCAATGGAATGAACATCATGGAGAACACCTAATTCTAATTGTAGAGAGGTCTGTAGCATGACTTCTACTCCTAGGGAATGACAAGGGTATCGCACAGTCTATTCCCAATACGGCTAAAATCCTCCTCCTATAAATAGGACACTTGAACTTGATATTAGACACCTTGGATGAAATTGAAGCTTCAAGAGCAGCTGTAAAACACCTCAATTAGGGGTTTTATTCTTTTGATTTATTTTATTTATGGATTATATCATGTATTCATTGATCTTGATTACGATATATCCATTAGTGGCTAAATGCCCCCTTTCTGGGGTTAAGGCCAAGAACATGATTACTATTGTTTTGAATGGATTTTGTTTTTGTTGATTATCATATTTTATTTTTTATTTATACTTTTTATAACTATTTTAAGGATTCTCGGCCCTTAGAATACATCTATTGTTGGGAGATAGCATTGGAGATATTATATCAAATCTTTCTCACCAAATGAGGGTGGCATACTTGGGAGGCAGATAAAGGAATTGATACTTATGCTATTATAGATTTCTGTGAGTACAGAGTTGTAAATGACGCAGTGGTACAAGAGGTTTCTCAACTAAGGATGGAGATTGGGTTACTAACAAAGTAGTTTATGATGATGAATTTTCAGAAGGTAAATATAGTGGGCGTGTAAGGTAAGGCCTCCAAATCATATGATTCAGATGTGGATAAATAGGACAAATATCTAGATAAAGAGTTGGTGAATTTTTGATACAAGGGTCAATGGTCTGCTATAGACAGTTGGAACTCTAGGCAGGGGAATCAAGGTCAGAACTACTGCGGGGATAGATAGAGGGATCGAAGTAGAGATAGGGATGATGAGTGGAAATGGAAAGATGATTTCAAGTAAAAGAGTGATATATATGTTCCATCGGGGATCCTTGAAACTTAGACAAGGATGGAGGCTATGTTGTCCAAGCTAGTAAAGGATCAGGGAAGTCAAGAGAGCTGTCTTAAGGCTATTAAGGCAGACATTTCAGGTTTGACCCAAAAAGTGGAATCATATGCTACTACGATTAAGCAATTAGAGCAGTAGTTCGAACAGATGTTAACAACTTGAATCAGCATCAACTAAGCACCCTTCAGAGTAACACAATACAAAATCTTAAGAATGACAGGCATTATTTAGCTATCAATATAGGAGTGGTACGAACACCATTGATCCCTCTATACTTGTAGTTGATGAAGCAAGAAATGATATTGTTGATATGGATGAGGAGTAGCAAAATTAATAAGTTGATGACTAATGGGGAGTCATCACAACAATCGATAGATACTGATAAAAGTTTTGAGAAGGATAAAGGAAGGAGAAGGTGGTCAATCCTGTGTTGAAGACCATTCCATGCCCTCACCCTCCTTTTCCACAGATATTAAAGAAGTTATAAGAGGAAAAAAAGTATCAAAAGTTTTTGTTAATGTTGAAAGAATTTTCTATTAATATTTTTCTTGTAGAGGTGTTGGAGCAGATGCTAGGCTATACTAAGTTCATAAAGGATTTGGTACTAGAAAATAGATGGTGAGTTTGGAGTCTATCGATAATGTTCATCATTGTAGTGCCTTTATTTATTGATCGTTGGTTGATAAGAAGGACCCTGGAGCATTTACTAATCCATGCACTATTGGGTCCTTCAACTTCTCTCAAGCTTTATGTGACTAGGCAGCTAGTATCAATTTGATGTCGTTGGTAGTATTCAGGCAGTTTGGGCTAGGGGCACCTAAACTCACATCCATGAGGTTATTGATGGATGAACGAACTATAAAGAAACTAATTGGAATATTGTGTGATGTGTTGGTGAAGTTTACAACCTTTATATTTCCAGTTGACTTCGTGATCCTTTATTGTGAGGTGGACTTTGAAGTCTTTATTATCTTGGGTAGACCTTCCTAGCTATGAGTAGGGCACTGGTCGATATAGAGTTGGGGTAGATGAAGTTCATATTAAATGATGAGAAAGTAATCCTTAATGTGTGTTAGTCAATGTGACAACGGAATAATATGAGAGCATTGGCTGTGATTGATAATATTAAGGATGATGTAGTGACTATACCCATTAAAGAGAGACTTGGGGTTAAGGCATTAGAAGCGATTATCATGAATTTTGAAAGTGATGGCATAAGTATAATAAGATGATGAGTGCATTGTATGGTAGAGGTTCTTATAATTATTCTCTGAAGAATATTTATCTTGATCTTAAAAATAGAACCACTCCTCCAGCTAAACCATATATTGAGCCATAGGCTTTGGAATTGGAGGTCCTCCTATCTAACTTCTGGTATGCATTTTTGGGGGCCATCATTACCTTGTTGATCATTATTGTTGCTGACCTATTAGAGGCATAGGTTGAGGCATTGCTATCAGTTTTACAGAGATTCAAGAGGGCTATCAGATGGACAATTGTAGACATTATGGGAATTCCACTCAATATTTATACCCATAAAATACAACTTGAGATGGATTACATTCTTAGTATTGAGCATCAGCATTGATTAAATACTCCTATGCAAGAGGTTGTGAAGAAAGAAATTATCAAATGGTTAGATACTGGAGTGGTTTACCCCATTCCAGATAGTAAGCAGATCAGCTTGGTTCAATGTATGCCTAAGAAGCGTAGGATCACTATGGTCCCAAATGAGAAGAATGTAGTTATGGTGGTGAGACTGATTATTGGATGATGAGTATGCATGGACTATAAAAAGTTGAACATTTTGACTCAAAATGACTATTTCCTTATGCATTTTATGGATTAGATGGTCAACAGATTAATAGGCAAGGGTTGGTACTGTTTTATTGAGTGATACTCGGGATACAATCTGATTTCTATTGCTCCAAGGACCAGGATAGGATTACTTTCACTTAACCTAATGGGACTTTTGCTCCCGAAAAGATATCATTCGAATTATGCTATGCTTTTGCCACCTTTTAGAGATGTATGAGGTCTATATTTTGTCTATATTTTTTGACATAGCAGAGGACATAATAGAGGTCTTTATGGATGAATTTTTTGTCATTGGGGACTCTTTTGGTAATTGTTTGACTCATTTGGACAATGCACTCCAATGATGTGAGGAATGCAATCTGGTGTTGAATTGGGAGAAGTACCATTTTATGGTGAAGGGGGGTACTATTGTTGGTTACAAAATATCCAAAACTTATGAGGTCATGCTGGCTTTTATAGGAGGTTCATCAAAGATTTATCCAAAATTTCTAATCCTTTATTCAAGCTTTTAAAGAAGGAAGTGAAATTTTTTTCTGATGATGCATATCTCAAGGCCTTTGTGTGCCTTAAGGAGTGACCGATTTCGGCTCTTATTATTGTATCCACTGATTGGTCTATACTGTTTGAGATTATATGGAATGCAAGCGGAGTGTTTTTGGGTTTTGTCTTTGGCTAGAGGCATGAGAAAATTATTCATCCGATCTATTATTCTAGAAAGGAATTAAACCCCACATAGAAGAAATAGTTACTGAGCATGAGTTGTTTGCGGTGGTTTTTACGTTTGAGAAGCTCTGGTCCTATTTTATAGAGACCAAAGTCATAGTTCATACAGACCATGCAGCATTAAGGTACCTTATGTCAAAAAAGGATGCCAAACTGAGATTGATACTTTGAGTCCTCTTGTTCCAAGAATTTGACTTTCAGGTAAAAGATCAAAATGGAATCGAGAACTAGGTTGTTGATCACTTGTCTAACCTTGAGGAGGAGGCAATGCAGAAATTATGGGATTGGCTTGACATAGATGATATTTTTCCAAATAACTGGGTCATGGAAGGAACTTAAGACTTTATCCCTTAGTCAGCTGATTTTGCCAAATTTTTGGAAAGTAATATTATTTCAGAAGATTTGTCATTTTAGCAAAGAAAGTGGTTCATGCATGAGGTGAGAAAATTTTTCTGGGACGATGAGCATCCTTGAGGTTGTCTTTAAGAGATGCTTTCCTGAGTTAGAGATGATGAGCATCCTTGAGGTTGTCATTCGTTACTAGTTGGGGGTCATTATGGTGGTACCCGCACAACCCATAAGATTTTGTAGTGTGGGTATTGGCCAACTATCTTCAAGTGTGCTCATGACTATGCTTAAACTTGTGACCTATGATAGCGTCAAGGAAATATTTTACAAAGACATGAACTCCCCATAATACCTATCCTGGAGTTAGGGTTGTTTAATGTATGGTGAATTGACTTCATGGGTCCATTTATCAGCTCCTATGTAAGAAGTACATCCTAGTGACATTCGGCTATGTTTTGAAGTGGGTGGAAGCAGTTGCGCCTCCCAATAATGAGGGTCGAAGTGTCACTGCATTCTTGAAAAAAAAACATATTTTCTCTACTTGGCACTCCACATACTATTATCAATGACGGTGGGTCTTACTTGTGCAATAGTCTTTTGAAAGCCTAACTTGAAAAATATGGTGTGAAGCACAAGATGGTAATACCTTACCATCCTCAGACGAATGGGTAGTTGAGGTCTCCAATAGAGATATCAAGTCCATATTAGCAAAGACTATGAATGCCAACAAAACTGACTGGACAAGGAATTTGGACAATACTTTGTTGGCTTATCAAACAACTTTTAAGACCCCCATAGGTACCTCTTTATATCAGCTTATGCACGGTAAGTCATGTCACTTTTCGGTCAAACTTAAGCATAGGGTACTATAGGAATTGAACATGATGCCGTTACATTGAAGTTGAGCAAAGTGACAGAGTTGGATAAATTTTGGAATCGTGCTTATGAGAATTCTAGTCTATACAAAGAAATGAAAAAACTGTATCATGACAAGAAAATTGAGAAAAAAGTATTAGAGCCTAGTGATTTGGTCTTGTCGTATAATTCAAGACCTTGCTTATTCGTTGGAAAGTTGAAGTCTCGATGGTATGGACCATTAACCATGGTTTGGGTATTCCAACATTGTGTTATTTAGCTGGATCATGATGGTGAAGCCCTATTTAGGGTGAATGGGCAGCGTGAAGTATTATATTAGAAATCCTGATGAGGTGAAAGTATGTGTTGATATGGGCCTTGGTAAAGTCTGATTCACCAAGGCAATTGTGTTGTGTTGCGACGTTAAAATAGGTGCTACATGAGAGGCGACCCATGGTCTGGTTGGTGAAGTTTGAGTATCCAACTTAGCAACGTCATGCCGCATCATTAAATCAAGCTCTATGTGGGAGAAAACCTATGTTTTGTACTTATTACATTATACGATAACTTGTGTGTTCAGTGTGAAGGGATGAAGAGTACAGAAAATGACCAAAAACTTTTCTGGTACCAGGTCCCTATAAGGGACCTCATGAGTTGTTGTGACAGACAACGACTTATCATGGGAGTCATGATGAGCTGGCGCCTCAGATCTCTCAAAGGTAAGTATTCTCTGGAGTCATAACAACTCTCAAAATAAGTCGTTGTTAATGAAAATAACTCGTCGCCCTGAGTCGTTATGACTGAAAGTTGTTATGTTGGTTCTAACCATAACAGAGGGAGTCAAAAACTCATCGGCAGTCATAATGAGTCATTGCATTGAATCGTTATCAGGCCCACCATTGCGGGTTTAATGAGTTGACCCATCCTGAATTGTGTGGATTAAAAAAATAAAAAGGTACCCATAATTGATTTATTTCCATTTCAAAATCCATGACTCCCTCCATTCCCTTAAACCACTCTAGAAGTGCTTAAAACGTACTCTAAATTCATCCTTTTGTCAGTCCAATCAAATTCCAATCTCCTAAAAACTTGATATTTCAAAAGAACTAGGGATAAAAATTTTAAATATCCAAGCAAGTTATTCAAGTAAGGGTTGTGCTTTTTTTTCTATATCGTAAGACTAATTATGGAATATAGTGTTAAATAATGCTTGGAATCCTTGTTAAATTGTGTGAAAAGGGGTGAAAACCTATAAACTAGTTCTTGAGACATATGTTAGTGCATAATAATGGGAGTAACTAAAAGTTATGCTAAAAATCCATTGTAGAGATTAATTAGGAGTGTGATATACATGTTGAAACCATGGGTAAATATTAGTACCCATTGGGTTTGTGATAATCGAGAGTAAATCCTCTAAACATACATGTTATAGTAGTTAAAAGACTCATAACAACTCATAGATTCACCAACTGAGCCATTATGTGACTCGTAGCCACTGGGAATATGGTTTTAAAGAGCAGTGTGGTTTCTATTGATATAATGATTCATGCCATGAGTCATTGCCTCACTATATGACTCATGGTAAGGACTCATGATGACTGGGCAGGGAAAGGTACCAAGGAAAGTTTTCTAGTCAGACAAGGAATGTTGGTGACAAGTCGTTGTCTAACACAACGACTTGTTAAGAGGACTAGTTACCTCGCCAATAAAAAAATTCACATAGCCCTTCCACCCTACATCTCATAACGACTCATTTACCAGAGGTAACGAGTCGTACCCTAACTCGTAAGGTGCGCATCTACTATTACATACTTGTATTCTTTTCTTGTTTTTCTTTCCTTTTCTAGGATTAAATAGGTGTGCTTCAACAACTACAATAGCGCCTAATACTGATTCCAACAAGAAAAAAACACCAAAGAATCCAGCCCGCCCCTCCACTTATCATCTCATAAATGAAGCCACTAACGATGAAGAGTAAAGTTGCTCAATCGAAGAATACCCTTTGGAGAAGGCGGTTGAGCTAAGGAAGAAATTACCTCGAGGTGCTAAAGATTCTCTAGGGGAAGACACAAACACTACCCACCAGGCCAAGGTTGAAGAATCCTAGCAATTCACCACACGCTCACAGTCCTAGTCTGAAAGAATAGTGAGTTAGAGTCTGGCCCCGAGGATAAGGACGAAGAGACTAATGATACAAATAGTAGGTTCAAGAATGTGGAATTTAAGAGTGAGGGTTGTATATAAGGAGGATGTAAAGAATGAGTCTAGAGATATCCCAGTACAGATGATACCTCCTCGACCACTAGCTGCACCACAACAGATAGAGCCTGCCTCAGTTCTCATCATTAATTGGTGGGGGTACCTTGGGATATAGAATTTATATGAGAAAGACATTATCATCACTTCTGACACTCAGAGACTGAAGAGAGGGTTGTATTTAGATCCTAAGTAAAGAACTATAGGTATATTTTAGAGGCCTAAATTTGAGGCTCAGTTTTGGTAGTACCATTTTGAGTGGATGACTAAAGCTTCAGGACAATATAGACCAGCATTGGTCTAGGAGTTTTATACAGCTTGTCAAATAGATCTGAAGTGATCATATCCACAAGGGAGACGTAAAAGGGTGGTGACCCATGATAACATTACTGATTAGAGGTGTTCGGGTGAGCATCTCAACACAAACCATCTCCTAATTCCTTTTACGGGCTAGATTTCTAGCTGTCGACAATTACTGCTAAGATTAATTACCGCATGGACAAAATATGGAAATTAAACACAAAATAGATCAGTCTAGAGGACAAGGTTGCTCACTTCTATTGGATGTCTAAAATTATTAATACATAAACAGAGGAGGCTACTTGGGTGGCTGGCGGAGTTGCCCCTTCGTTGTGAATTATAAAGGGTAGTATGAAATTTGTAGCAAAGATATGATAGACTCTTGTGCACCATAGGTTGAGTCCCATAAATAAGGATAATGTACTGAGCCCAAATAGATCTGCCCTGGTTGCGAGCATCATGGAGGACTACGAGATTGATGAAGATAAGATTATATCTTGAGGGATCCGCGATTGGAGGGTAAACATAGACACAGCCTTAGCATTCCATTTCCTATTGATGCATATATGTCTAGATCAAGGAGTGCCACAGATCTCGAGAGTTGATCAATTATTCAAGATGCGAAGGACTATAGACTACAGATTTAGGTTTTATATGCAATGATGCTAACCCCATATCCAAGGCAGCAAAGTTAGGGGTCACTTTACTTTGAGAGACATTTTAGGTCAGTGGTAATGGTATTGATACTCTAGTTTTATCAATATTATTTCCCCTATTGAGACTGCCCAGTCCGAGCCTTAGCCTCGACTGATTTAATGGGTCCTTCTCAAACTTTAACCCCACCTCCTACGGTAAGACCACTCACTTTTAGGTCAGCTCCCCTGGTTATGCTTAAGTCTCGTAGACTTTCTTGATGTAGGTGCTCAGAAGATTGAGCATCGCTGAGCAAAAAGTAAAGAATATTGAGGAGGGAGTTCAACCATGGGTCTAAAGGGACAGAGGTGGATCAACAAGAAGTTGGTAAATATTTGGTCCCTAAATTTGGCGACCATGCATGAGGAGTTGGCCGCACTTCAGGATTCCATAGATGATATACATGCGATACGTTACCTTACTATACTCATTATTGAGAAGATCCAAGAGAAGGAGGTGCTGAATATTTTGGGCATGGGATATGGAAAAGTTTTTAAGGAAGCCTATGATGAGAGAACAAAAAAGAAAAAAAAGAGTAGTAAAGGAGTGATATTGAGGTGGCCAAGGTGGCCAGTGTTTATTCTTTGTGGGACCATCAGATGAGGGTCCATCGAATAGCAATAAAAGTCGGTAGCTCCTGAGTATTGGATGAGACAGCTGCAGATGTGTTTTAATTAAGCAGGAGCACTGCTCCCATGCCATAGGCATCATCGAGTGCACCGAACACCATCAGTGCCACTGCTAATTTAAGCATCCTAGCTTCTATTGGGACTATTACTTATGAGAGTAGGGTCAATTCTGAGGCCCTACATACCAAGAATACATGAGTTGGCGCCTAGTGTGCCTAGGTATGTCTTCACACCATATTTTGACATTCTAGATGTACTGGGTGTAGTGCATATTCTTTAAGTTGGGTATTGGTATGTACACCAGCCTTCACTGGTTTTTGTTGTTGCGCTTCTTTTCTCGTCAGCTGCGGGATGATTTAGAACTGGCATGTCGAGAAAAACATTAAGTTGTGATGTGGTTTGTTTTGTTTTGTTTTATTTTGTTTTGTGTTTTGCTTTTGTTTAAATAGGAGAGAATGAGTACCTAGGGCAGTTGATGTGTTTTCATTTTGATTGAATGTGCTAGAAAAATGATAGCCCTCTAAAAAATTATTTTTTTGTTTAAAGTGTATAATATGTATAGATATGTGACCATCATGAATCTTGCTATTGTATTGGGATTAGAAACATAATAATAACAATATTTGCATGGATCAAATAAAGAGTAGATTGTGATGCAACCCTATGCCATGTGTGTCTAGGATACAACCCTATGCCATCTAGAGGTGAACTTTGATAGTATCATGATTTCTCTTGTTCAACCAGATTCTTCATCTCTATCAAAGTGTAGAGGTCTTGGATCCTTTTGAGTCCAAGCTGAAACATTGATGTTATTAAGGGTGAAGGTATGGAATCCAATTCCAATGATTTTCTTTATTGTCGTAATTGGTTTTGGCTTTTTTTGGGGACCAAATCATCGGTCTCTCCATCTTGGTCATCAACTACTTCAGACACTTCTGGATCATTAAAATGGTTCATGTACATGGGTAGATAGTGTAATACCCTAAATTTTCAAGCTCTAAACCCCTTAAAACATGGGCCACTAGTTAGCTTTCCAATGCTTCAAGTCTCATCTCAATCCAATATCATGGCAAAAAGTTGTGGAAGATTTTCCTAGGGGCCCAACAGACTGATGTGAAAATGACTTAGTCATGATGATTTGTTGCCATATGTGTCGAGTCCATCACAAGTGAATCGTATCCATTCTAGAGAAATCCCTATGTTTTGTCCTAGTGCCTATTACTCTTTCCTAAGACCCATAACCAGTGTTTATGAGTTGTTAGGAGAGACTCATAGTCACAATAGTATGTAACCAATAATCCCTTCCAGTGGTTTGGAGTCCATCATATGACACATAGTTAGACCTAATGAGTCATGTAGACCCGTAGCCTGACCAGTACAGGATCCAAGAATAAAGCCTCAAACTATGAATTAACCTGATGACTCGTAGTCAGTCGTAATGAGTCATTAGGTGGTAAGTCATAGCCATAATAAAATGAATCCAGAATCTCAAGATCCCAAGTTACAACTCAGACCACGACTCATAACCTATCATAACGAGTCGTGAGGTGAGTCATAACGACTGGGAGCATATTTTCCTTCACATTTTTTCAAAGACTTTTATGTCTTTGCCCAATCCCTTAAAATTGAAAACCACATTGTTTTGGATTTAAAGTGGTATGAAATACCCCTAAGCCCAAAATCATAACATAATTATCAGTTTCACCCAAGAGGAATCAAAGAGATGATTTTTTTTCTCCCCTCGAGAGAAATCTAGTATTCTTCAAGTAAGTCCAGTTCTGAAGAAGATTTCATCAAGGCTTATACTTTAAGTATGTGGGATATTCATCAATGGGCTCCTTCCATTGAGTCCCAGAGTTCTCCAAATTCTAAAGTTTAATTCCTTTTTTGTCTAGGGTTCCATGGGAAGAATGGATTTCATAATTTATTTAGTTAAACTCTTAAGTTCCTCCATGAAAATATATTCCCTCGTGATTATTGTGCTTCTATATGTTTGATAATGCAAATGTCTACATCATGCCTAATTATTAAAATATTTTGTGTTAATCATGATTTTTCCCTATACCATGTATTGCTTAATATTTGTCAAGATCAATCTATATTAGATAGTTCTGGTGGGTTATGAATACCTGATACCTAGAGATGTTATTCATATATGTCACGGATGTAAATTTAGAAGTCATTCAGGACATACTTATATCATTAAACTCAAAATAATATCAAGTTGAGCATATGTCAGCATCATTCATGTTAAGTCTTTCATCAGTATCACTGTCAGTTTAGTTGGGAGTAGGATTTAGAACCAAGAAAACTTAGGGATGAAGGATCACCCATCAATATAGGACAGAGACCCTTAGTAGAAGTCCCTAAGTTCCAAAATAATGTATCCATTGTAGGTTTTGAGAGGTCACCCACCAATTGAGGACTGACAGTTTCTTAGACTTCACCCGCTAGTAGAGGAATGAGACCCTAGTCCTTTGGGACATCATCTTAGTGGATCCATACAGCTAATGTTTGTACCCACATACTGACATCCTTCTAATTAGGGTTATAGGTTGGATCCTGATTAGCTCAGATTAGGGCATCTCAGTTATATGATAGCTCCCACAATTTCAGTTCGGTATTTAGATTATATCAGTTCAAGTTTGCTTGACCAAGTGTCCATAAATTAGCTATTCAGGTCATTCAGTATATGTTTCTACTTGGTCTTGCATTTGATATTCATGTTTATGGCTCAATATATACACATATCAAGTAGTCTTCATATCCTATACTAGTATATTAAATGTACTGACCGCATAATCTCTTTTTCCCTATGTTGTCTTATAACATAGGGTCGGAGACTCAGCTCTCTGATCATACTTAGACAGCTCGTGTTCCACTCGAGGACAAATTATGTTATTTACCATGCTTTCTATTATTTCATTTCATGTTTAATTCAATAGTCAGAGTTACTTGGGGACCTATCCTAAAAACTCATCATGTTTAGAGGCTTTCAGACAATCAAGCAGCTAGTTATTTTTTTCGTGATGTGTTTCTGATTCCTTGGTTATTGAATTGACTAATTAAACAATTATTAGATGACTTTCTCATAGTATTTTATTATCTTCCTTCAACAATTACAGGTTGTGCTAGATCATGGGTTAGCTTGGGGTCACTTGTATCCTTAAGCACTGTATTGCGACTAGGGAAAGTCTTGGGTCATGATAGATAGTCTCCTTCTGGGGATTAAGTTGATGATTTCAAATCATCCTTGTCATCATTATTTTCCAGAGAAATTTTTGACTTTTTGAGAGAGTCACCACTTAATTTTGAAAAAGAATTAAGAAATCTTTAGGGAGTTACTTCAAACGATTCAAAATAGGAAAATCATTTTAAGTTAGAGTATCTAGATAAGTGGTTCCTATTAACGTTTTAGGAAGGTGTTAGGCACCTAAAACGTCCGCTAACTTGTGGTTATCTGGATTGTTTGAAAATCGTCTTCTCTTAATTCTCCAAGAGTCTTAAACCAAAATTCATTAGATGCTTCCCTTTTGAACTTGTGTAAAAGCAACCACATGTCGTGGGATTCTAGTAGATTCCTTCTTTTTTTGTGATCAGGTTGTATCGTTCTAGGATTTTTAACCAAATGCATCATCATCCACCATTGCAATATAAGGTTGCAGCCTTGAAAGAAATGATTCTCGACTTGACATCTTACCAAATCTCGATATATGTCGGCGACAATCATAGGAGCTAAGTTGTGGAATACCTTTTTAGAATTGTACTCCATTCCTAAGAAAGAGTGAATGGGTCACTGAGACAACCCTTGGATGAAATATGCCATTTTCCCCCTGTGGGAACGCCATGGTTCCAAGTAGGCCTACCGCGAACGCAAAGGCTCTCATCTCCTTCCATTTTGCTTCTGGATCAAATTTATGTCCAAATTTATGAAAAGCATTGAATCTTCCGAACCGATGATACAACTCACGAAAAGTGATATTTGCTCCATCACGTTCTCCTAGCCAGGTGTCGTCATCAGTTAAAAATACCTCCTAGATCTTTTGACAATCCCACACAATTGGGACTAAAATGTACTTATCAGGTGTCTCCCTTCTCCTAAAACACATTTCAGTACTCTCATAACAAATCTATACCTCTTCAATGGTAGGAGTCAATTGAACATCCCCGAAGTAAAATACCATATTCTAATCATCCCAAAAAGTTGTTAGTACATGGATCACTTCAGGCCAAGCATCCATCTCAATCAAAGAAGGCAGACGCCAGATGTGTGTTCTAACAATCATTCTCTCTTCTGTGCTCATATGATCCCACCTTAGTTTCAAGATATTGTCGGGTTTAGTAACCATCTTGAATTTTTTGGGAGAATGCGGTTAAGCCATATCCTATATGAAAATAGGCAAAGATAAGCCATCCCCAGTACCCGAGGGTAATGGATTGAATTAGACAAGCATATATTATTTCCAACACATAAATATGATTCGTCTGTAATTGACTCGGGGTCAATACATGGAGAGTAGGTTTTCTAATGGGCCTAATACCCCGCTCGGGAATTGGATCGTCCTCGGCTCATGCCTAAAATAGGGTTTTGGTTTTGTTCTATCCTAGGTGTCTAGAGTGGGTTTGAACACTGGTTCTCAAGCAGACAACTTGAGTTTGAAAATACGAACAGCCATCAGATGACTCACATGCTAATAAACCGTTCATATTTCCAACACATTTTGGAATTGAACAACACGGGCCGGGACATCCACGAAATCCCAAAATAGTTTAAATAATGCAGGAATGTGCCATAAGATGCGATAATTAAACTTTACAGAATTGGAACACATAAACAGGTAATCAAAAGACAAAATCAAACATTTGGTTAGAACCTAGTTTTAAAGTCCCCAGCAGAGTCGCCATTTCTGTTTTGCAGAAAAATTTTTGACTTTTTGAGAAAGTCACCACTTAATTTTGAGAAGGAATTAAGAAACCTTTAGGGATTTACTTCAAATGATTCAAAACAGGAAAATCATTTTAAGTTAGAGATTCTAGATAAGAGGTTCCAATTAACGTTTTAGAAAGGTGTTAGACACCTAAAACGTCCGCTAACTTGTGGTTATCTAGACTGTTTGAAAATCATCTTCTCTTAATTCTCCAAGAGTCTTAAAACAAAATTCATGAGATGCTTCCCTTTTGATCTTGTGTAAAAGCAACACATGTCGTGCGATTCTAGTAGATTCCTTCTTGTTTTGTGATCAGGTTGTACCGTTCTAGGATTTTTCACCAAATGCATCATCTCCACCATTGCAATATAAGGTTGCAGCCTTGAAAGAAATGATTCTCGACTTGACATCTTCCCAAAGCTCGATATATGTCGGCAACAATCATTGGAGCTAAGTTGTGGAATATCTTTTTAGAATTGTACTCCATTCCAAAGAAGAATGCATGGGTGACTGAGACAACCCTTGGATGAATTATGCCATTTTCCCTCTGTGGGAACACCATGGTTCCAAGTAGGCCTACCACGAACGCAAAGGCTCTTGTCTCCTTCCATTTTGCTTCTGACTTAAATTTATGTCCAAATTTGTGAAAAGCATTGAATCTTCCGAACCGATGATACAACTCACGAAAAGTGATATTTGCTCCATCACGTTCTTCTAGCCAGGTGTCTTCATCAGTTAAAAATACCTCCTTGATCTTTTGACAATCCCATACAACTGGGACTAAAATATACTTATCAGGTGTCTCCCTTCTCTTAAAACATATTTTAGTACTCTCGTAACAAATCAATACCTCTTTAATGGTAGGAGTCAATTGAACATCCCTAAAGTGAAATACCATATTCTGATCATCCTAAAAAGTTTTTAGTACATGGATCATTTCAGGCCAAGCGTCCATCTCGATCAAAGAAGGCAGATGCCCAATGTGTGTTCTAACAATCTTTCTATCTTCTGCGCTCATGTGATCCCAACATAGTTTCAAGAAATTGTCGGGTTTAGTAACCATCTTGAATTTTTAGGAGAATGCGGTTGAGCCATATCCTACACGAAAACAAGCAAAGATAAGCATTCCCCAGTTCCCAAAGGGTAATGGATTGAATTAGACAAGCATATATTTTTTCCAACACATAAATATGATTCATCTATAATTGACTCAGGGTCAATAAACGGAGGGCAGGTTTTCTAATAGGCCCAATACCCCACTCAGGTATTGGATCGTCCTAGGATCATGCCTAAAATAAGGTTTTGGTTTCGTTCTATCCTAGGTATCTAGAGTGGGTTTGAACACTGGTTCTCAAGCGGACAACTTGAGTTTGAAAATATGAACAGCCATCAGACGACTCACGTGCTAATAAACCATTCGTATTTCTAACATATTTTGGAATTGAACAACAGGGTTCAGGACATCCACGAAATCCCAAAATAGTATGAATAATGCAGGAATATGCCTTGAGATGTGATAATTAAACTTTACAGAATCGAAACACATAAACACATAAAAAGTTAATCAATTGACAAAATCAAACATTTGATTATAACCTAGTTTCAAAGTCCCCAGCAGAGTCGCCATTTCTGTTTTGCGGAAAAAATTTTGACTTTTGGAGAGAGTCGCCACTTAATTTTTAAAAGGAATTAAGAAACCTTTAGGGAGTTAGTTAGAGATTCTAGATAAGAGGTTCCTATTAATATTTTAGGAAGGTATTAGGCACCTAAAACGTCCGCTAACTTGCGGTTATCCAGACTATTTGAAAATCATCTTTGATTAACCTTGAAAAAGTTGATTTTTGAAAAGAAAAGCAATTTTAGGAATATTTTGGTATTTATGCAAAACTAGTTTTTAGCAACTTGACTAAGGATTTAAATAGGTTCACAAAAAACATAAGGAAAACAAGTGTAAAGAAAAAAGGGGAAAGGGAGGAAGTAAGGGATTTAGACCATTAGGCCCAAATCAATAAACCTTGTCCTAATCTAATAGGGCGTTCGACCCATTTCACCAATCCTAATCTAGTTTTCGAGCCTTTGGCTCGAGTCTCGCTCCACCTGTATTAAATTTATAACTTTGGCTTTGAGGCCCAAATGAAATAAAGAAATAAATAAATAAACAAATAAATAAAATATGAAAATATGTAAATAAATAAACAAACAATTAAAGAAAAGAAACTTTCTAATACCTTGGCCGCTTCAACGATGGGATTTTAACCCATTATTCTCCCTGATCTCCTCGTATCCATGTACTATGAGGTTATCTCCTTAGGGCCTTCAAATTGACTTAAGAGGGATGGGCTTAATGGCCCACATTGATAATGCAACAATGGTAATAGAGTACGTTCGGACTTGCATGCATCCCCATACAAAAGAAAAGAAAGAAAAATAAAGTGATTAATACATGTTCTAGTTAACATAAAAAGGGCTAAACAATTATGCATGTTATTTTCATAGTAGGCAGATAATGTAAAAGGAGACATATTAAGTTAGTAAGGTAGATGGGCATTCTCATAATCGGATCAATCTCCAACGCAAAAGAAATAAAATCTCCACGACTCAGAAGACCACTTTATTTTGACCAGACATCAAGTTCATATACAAGAAATCAGAACTGCCAATATTCCAGAAGACTAATTCATTCGTAAAATGCATCGAATGCATCTATTTCACGTATAAGCAAGAAAATCTTATAACCCAAAACACCAGTTTATTCATAAAATACAACCAATATAACAATTTTATATATGAGAATGCACCAGATTTGTATATAGGAAAGCAAAATCCCAGGGTGCCATGTCATTTATAAAATGCAATCAACTGGATATTCAACTTTAATCATGGCAAAGTAATACTACAAAATGCTTCATTGTAAAAAAAAAAAAGAACCTTGGCACGGATGGAGTCAAGAAATATTGAAGCAGCATCACAAGGAATACAATATAGTTCAAAACCATAGGTGAGGGACGAGCAAGAAAATCAATCAGTCTGACAGAACCAGACATCATCATGAATAACGCTCTCTTTTTTTTATTGTTCGTGCAGGCGGATAAATAAAATTGCAAATCGAATTAACCACCTGGATATGAGGAAATGACTAACTTGTTAGCTAGATTCAAAAAAAAAAGAAAATCCTTTTTCAATTCCAGGTTTAAACCTGCTAAAATATATGCAGCCCATACCCCTGCCTTGAACAAGGTAGAGAGGCTATCTCCCATAGACCCCCCCAACCCAGGACGCATAAACTCGGGGCGCATAGAATCATCAAATGTAATGGAATAGCACAAGATTTCACACGAACCAGTAACAACAACTAAAAATCAATACATAACCCAGTAACAGTATCTTTCCAGGTTGTGCATACCACATTCACTAGGCAATGGAAAATAAAATCAAATATGAAAACTTAAGTACGCTAGACATGATCGAAACTTCTTTTCGATTTTCATGAAAACACAGAATTAAGCTCAACTTTATCATGAACAACGGACTATATTTTAATGAGGCTTAGTTCAGAAAGAATACCAATTTTTCACATAGAATGCAAAGGAAAATGATGAGAACTCATGGCTAATGCACACCGAGCAACAGATATGAAAATCAACCCATACATTCATTATGACTGATAGCCTTGAAAGCATCTAACGACGAACATCCCATCATACCGAAACACCAGTTATCACCATAGAATAGTGAGATAAAGTATAAGTAGTAGAGAATCTCATAGAATGGAGTATCATCTATTTCGGAGCAGCAAAACGGGATAACGAGCTAGCGTTGAGATGCGTCACCACCGTAAAGTTGATGTCTTTACCAAAATCTCGACCAGCACATCACTTTCTCTAGAGTTTTTTGCTAAGGAATAGTTCGCTCTTCTCTCAACCCCTTTTTTCTCTGCTTTTCCTTTACTTTCACGAAAAGAAAATTTTTCCACTCTCTCTTTTCTGACCTAGCTAGCTCTCAGAAAATCTTTTTGCACTGCAATTCCTAACCCTAGAATTTTTCCAAAGAATTTCTAACTCTAGAATCCTAAAATAGTGACCCAATCGTTTCTTATATAGAAGACGAAACTAGGATTTTTTTTAGGGATTTCCTCAGGGGAATTCAAAATTTAAAAGGATCAGGATCATAACAGATTCTACCCCCATTTGGATTTTCTTCAACAAATCCAAAATCGATGGACCAATAAGAATTGGGGAAAACCAATTCTTCTTCAAGACCAATGAAATTCTACCAAATATGTAAGAAAATCATACCATTATCCTGAGATTCAAGGGATTGGAACGTTAGATAGGACACCTAGGCACGTTTCTAGAAGATTCGAGGTTCTTTGATGTACGAACTCATGTGGAGGTCATGCAATCTATATGAATTGAAGGGGAAAGGATGTATTTGGGTTTTTTGGCTGAAAATGGGTCGATGGGTTTGGGTCTTCACTGGTTGTGTTGATGGTTATTGAAGTTCGCGATGTTGAAGCTTGTTTTTGCTTCTGTTTATACGCGTATTGCTGAAGAGAATTGGTGTTGTTATTCTAAAGGGGGAGAAATAAGGGAATGGGCTAGGCCAAGGTATGGCAAAGGTGGGCTGGGGCAGTTTGCTTTGTTGTTATTATTTTGGGCTGAAATTGTTGATCGGTTGCTGACTATTTGATTAAGTAGAAGGGCTGATTTGGTTGGGATTGTTAAGAATTTGGGGGTTATTTAAAATATAACCCCCAATTAAAAATTTAGGATTTGGCCAAAATTAATCGATATTTCAATCCAATTAAAAATTAGATTGGTCACATTGCATTGTAAATATGACCAATTAATTTAAATTAGGATCAAATTTAATAATTTGACTAACTTGAATCAAAATTCGATACGAATTAATACCTTGTTTGATCTCGAACTTCTTGATTTAATAAAATTACACAAATATTTATCCAAATAATTTAATTTTTGAGAGTAAAATTATATTCAAATCGGATTTTTAATCATTTGAATTAATTTTTGATATAAACCTTGATTAAAATACGATATTTTGTAAAATAAGAATTTAAGTAATAAAATTATAAAATTTTATATAATTGAACACGATAATATATAATCGCTACTTGAATGATCAATTTACCCAAATAAATACTTTGAAAATCCTTTATTCGGATAAAATAAATATTGTAATTTTATTTGAAAATCGAAGAAACTCCGAATTAAACTTGGTTATGGAGGTCAAAAATTAGGTGTCAACGATCATTTTAAGAGTTTTCAAATGAAACTAGATTATATTTGAAGTTTTTGTCTATTTCAAAACATACATCTATAGGATTAGTATGAGATGAGTGTTCCTGGTCCTCCTTAGGGAAAATTCATAGAAGTCATTGATGGCTTTCAGATATTTCTTAATAGGGTCATTGTCAATATATTGATGAGGAATAGAGTTTCTAATTGATGTTGCATAAAACTTTGGTACAACTTGATCTGAAATGATCAAGTCAACATCAGAGAAGACATCTGAAAATAACCTGTTGTTGCTGAGAAGTCACTTTTTGATGGACTTCCAGTCTGTATCTAGTGGCTCTTTATTTTAGCTTTCTGTGCTTTGGATCTCCAGGTCATCATTTGGGTCTCTAAGATCTATACCTTTGAAAATGGGACCTTGAATTGGAGAAACACGTATTGAGGCCATTTTATCAGCATCATATAGAAACTAGCTAGAATACTTTATCCTTTTGACCCGATCTCTTACTTTTGGGCTGTCATGGCATCTTTTCTTTACTATAAAATTTGGCAATATCAAACTTTTTTCATCATTTGGAGTTGGAGTGAATATCATGGATGAACGAGGTGGGTAAGTGAAAAGGGTTAGCCTAATCCTAGTGGAGCATATGCTTGTGGAAATACGGTGGACTTTTAGGCATTTTGTAGTTTATTCTAGTCATATAAGATGATGGGTTTGTTCTTCAATTAGGCTATTTCTTTTTGTTGTTGGTCAAAAAAAATGTAAAATTAAGGTTCCTAACGAACATTTTTAGATTGGATGGTCTGTAATATATTTTCTAGTGCTCTGATAAGTTTAGAATATTGGGTGTATTCTTGAGCACCTTTTGGTAGGATAACATATGGTACTTTTTGATTGTGGGTTAGGTTATCCTTCTTAAATCATGGGTTTGGTGGGAAGATATATTTGGGACTGGAGTTTGTGGAAAACATCATGAATATTTGAGGTTTGGGTCTTAAGTTAGAGGTTTTGTTTTTGGATGGAGTAGGAAGTGGTGGTTAGTCTTAGGGTTATAGGAAACCTGGAATACATGTTTCGTCTCGTCCTCCTCACAAGGTTTTAGGAAGCCCCAATACTTATACTATTCCAACTCATCTTCCTCCTCATCATAATTATTTAACTAGTCCTTTTGCAACCCTTATATTCGCAATTGATATCCCATGG
Organism: Capsicum annuum; assembly: GCF_002878395.1. Classification (NCBI taxonomy): domain Eukaryota; kingdom Viridiplantae; phylum Streptophyta; class Magnoliopsida; order Solanales; family Solanaceae; genus Capsicum; species Capsicum annuum. Next base: position 6,554,940 of record NC_061112.1, on the reverse strand, counting down.
ACAGTGTCCCATAAAAGGCCATTTAATTCAGTGCACGTAGTTCCCTTCATGATTGAATCGTGGTATCCAATCATTTTCATGCATGTAAATCTATAGCCAGATTAAATAATTTTTCTACCCTTAGTAAAGCTCTGTCATGTATGTATGACTAACTGTAAGAAGTAGATATGTTACCTCTAGGACAAAAAATATCTAAAACATATCTACCTCTACTAAACACCTACTCAACCTTTGTAAAAAATGTAATCCATGGCTGCAGATCTATTCTTTGGTACATCAAAAACAAAAAAGAGTTAAAGATTACATTGTTGCATCAAAACTTGACCAGTATTCTATTCTTCCAATTCAGGAGGAACAGTTCATCACTCTGCAGATGCCGAAAGATTTTCTGCGACAATGGAAAACCCAAGGCTTTACCCATATCTATTTTGGTACTGTTAGGGTCACATTGAAGTATCACAGAAGAAAAGGCAAGCTAGTAGTGGTGCATCTTTCGATTCTTGATACCACATACAACGAATACCAACATGTAAATTTAAGTACCTCATAAATCACATTGATGCCAGGCAGTCTTTGTCACTATATTTCCCAACTTTAACATGTTCCTCTCTGATCTATATCTGACGGAGACATTGAAGATCTAGGTTTAGATCTTGGAGCCCCGTAATCTAGAAATTCCATCCAAACAACTCCCCACTACTAGCTATCTTGGTGGGTCCAAAATCATGCTATGGATCTATCTCTTTTGGGTGGAGAAAATGTTTTGTTCGTAAACATAGATGCCATAATGGGACCACTAATGTACCCAGATCCTAAGACAAATACCGAGATTCCATCAAAATTAGTTTTGACCACTCATATCTTAAAAGCCTCCTTAAACAACCTTCTCTATTCATATGTACCAACCTTATGATAACCTGTCATACGTTGAAAACCCAGAAACTCTATCTTGATTTCTCAACAGCTGCAAGCACAACCATGATTGTATAAAGTCCTTCAATCATAAAGGTCACTACAACATATGGCGCAAATATTCTTTCTCAGGACACTGCCCATAGAGAATGAATTATAACTATAACATGTGCCAAAAGGATACCACACCATCACAAAATAAAACCACCTAAACTAAAAATAAGCCTTCAACTAATATGTTTATGACATCTCCTGCAAGCACCAGTCACTGAGATAACTTCCCACCATATAAACCTTTTGAAAAGGATAACCTAAGCCACGCTCCAAATTACCAGTAAAAATATTATACTACCAAACAATAGAGAAAATTCCCCCTCAGTGACACAAAAAAAACTCTCAATTGGGAATTTGAAAATGCCATAAGCCAAAATAGGATATTGTCCAGCATCAACCCATCCCTTAAGAGTATTTCTCACACACTGACCAAGTTGGCCAATAAAGTCAAAGCAATGACCAAAAAAGTGAATAATAATCTACTTAGCATGATGGACTTATCCAGCAATTAGAGCTCAAGCTCCAATCCCAAAAGCATGATATATGTCCACCAGGAACCTCACGACTATATTTTTTTACCAACGGCAAAAAGAAATGGCTTCTCCGAAAGAACAAATTTAACACCTAAAATATGATAGTTTTGAACCTTAGAGAACCTAAAGCTCACTATCAAAGCCAACTTTATTCCCCTGTCACCACAAATAAATTCTCTTCCAAAGATGATCCATAGCTTTTTCACTATCCTTTCCAGTTCTTATATGCTGATGTCTTTATCTCTAAAGTCTCAGGACAAATAAGATTTTAACATTGCTAAGCTTGTATGGGAAATAAAGATGTCATCGCTGCAAAAACAAAGTCGATGCAACCCATAAGTAGATAGAGGAACCATGAAGATCTCAAACCACGACAACACCTTTCCAGATGATAACTTGATAATTCATAAACTAGAATTTCCATACAAATCCAAAGAGTAGAATTCCTTAAAAAAATATGATCATCTTAATCATAAGTGGTTATCATCGTGTTGTGAGACAGATACTGACTCGATCCTCTTAGATTAAGTTGTCCTAAATCTGTATGGACTGGACATCAATAATAACCCAATTCTAGATCCACAAGCCACAAATGATCCTAATCCTATAGAAGAATATCTAAAATGCAATGAAGACATTCAAGATACTGATCCCATTAACCCTGATATGGGAAAATGATAACCCTTCAGATGAATACTTCGACATTGGTGATAACTTTCCAAATGATGGATACATCGAGGATAGGGAAGACTCTATTGATTCTTGAGAACACGTTGATTACACTCCTAAATCCTTAATTAGATTTTGCAAATAAAACTATCCACCTATATTCATGAACAACTCTAAGGAGCCAGGGGTCTCTAAAGTATTCAACGACCGAGACGGGATGACATATGGTCCAATCTAAGAAAAGAGGCTGGAACCAACAACAAAGACAAACAAAACCATTGGACTCGTATTCCACACCTTCACTCTCGACGATGTCAAGGTTTTAGCCTGGATTAAGAGAATCCAAGGCTTTTACACTTGGATGGAAATAAAGAATCTTGCTGAATAAGAAATACATGATACTCTTATGATCATCAATATGAATGCTTATCTAACATCTCAGGACATTGTCTTCAATATTAGAATCCTATAAAAAGTTTTCTATAGAGATGCAATCCATAGACATAAGAAGCTGCATAGATAGCTCTTTGAGATAAAGTGCCTATTATTAGATAGAGATTTCATTTATATTTACTTCAAAAAGATGGCGAATAGCTACTTTGAGTTGGGTGGAAATCCTAACCTAAAGCAAGCCTTTTTATAATCACTGTTGAAGATGTTAGTTGGCCACACAATAATGATTGTGGAGAAAAAGTTCAATTCCATAACCATCCTATAAGTAGGGTGCATCAAGTTAGCAATCTTCCAGGTCCTAGACAGGATATGCATAAAGAAATTTGTACTGAAGCAGATCATATATAATAACTAAACTCTTTATCGTGATTATAGTAGGAATGATCTTTTTAAGATCAAACTACCCCTGCTCTAGCCCCAAAAGAGTACCAAGAATGAGTTGTAGTTTAGGAGGTTTAAATTGACTCAACCTCTAAATGAGAGGACCAAGGAGATCAGGCAAACCAAGTATTTTAGACAAAGTAGTCCAATAAACTACAAGAAGGAGAATGGTTTCTTCATTTGCAAAAAACCTGGTCACTTTGCAAGAAACTGTCCTCAATAAAAAAATAAAAGGACTCCATCCACCTCTTTGAAGAAATAGCTAATCACACAGGCATCTATCTCAACAAAGAGAACAACCTTGAATCGATCTTCTAGCTTGAATAAGAACCGACTGTGGACACCCTCTTCCCTATAAATATTTATGAAGAATTAAGCGATATCTAGAAAAATGATCTCTACTTGATAGCGAGTATGGGAAAAGGCAACAAAAACCTAGCTTTTCAAATTCTCATATTCAACATATTAGGAATGTAATCTTTTGAAGGAAAAGACTATTCTCTAGATTTTTTAAATCATTATGTGGATCTCTTTGATCCATCCATCCTCTAAGAAAGAAGAAATTTCTACGAGCTTTAAGTGTTTACAAAGTATGGCAGATCCATCCTGAAGTCGTTCAGTGTACACCTAGAATATCCTTTCTTTCATGTTTTCATAACACTAGCCAATGACTTCCTACAAGAACTCCTATGAATATTTTGGTACCCGTGCCACCATTACTACATCCTAATAGAGTTCAAATATGATGCCTTCAGGCACTTTGGTCTAATTCAACTAGTCATGAAAAGGTTCATAATGTAGTTCGAGACACACCATTATTGGGTTTGATGCTTTTGAGATTCCTATAAATATTATTCATGTTGCATCATCTCGAAGGAATCAAAGGCCACGATGTCCAAGCTCAGCCAAAAATTTCACTCCTCTAGAAATTCTTCATCTTAATATTCTTCCTGGAAGATGAATACTATAAATCACAATGCTTCATTTTCCAACAAAAAAAATGCATTCCAAAAGATATACAGCCAATAGAACGGGGATAGTGCAACTACACCAATGATAATCCAAACTAGGAAACAGTCCATCAAGCAACAAAAGAATATCTTCCATCGGATGATATCACGAGAGACAAAGTCACTGATGCCATTTATGTGCCAAGGTTTCAAGCCACTTTTGATGCTTAAAATCAAGAAATATGCAAGTACTTAGGTCTATTTTGGTACATATGATGTGTTTTTGTGTCTTGTTTTGTAGGAAACTAGGTTTTAAGAGCTAAACAGAAGAAAAGAAGTTGAAATCTACAAGATGTCCACTTATGATAGAACCTACATTGTGTAGGTACCACCTACCTAGCGTATGTGCCACCTGCCTGGTGTAGGTGCCACCTACATGGTGTAGGTGCCACCTACCTGGCATAGGTAATAAGGCGTAGGTGTTAGAAAACCAAAGATAAGAGCAACTAAAGATGCAGAATTTTTCTGCTACCTTTGGTGGGGTACCTATGTGGAGTAGGTGCCACCTATGGCCCATAGGTGGCCACCGACCTAAAAGTTCCCAATTCAATTTGTCTTAGATTTGTAGGGTTTTTATGTAACCTATAATTACTCTTTTGACATTTTTTAGTTAGTTTACCATTTTTTACCTGCTCATACTATTCACAAACATATTATGATTCCAAGATTAACTTTTGATCTTGGAATTCTCTTGTTCTTGGTAATTGGCTGATTAAGTAATTAGAGATTTTGGGGTTTATTCTTCTATTGTTGTGAGATTAATTCAATGTTTTCTTTATTGTATTTCATGGATTATTTTGCAACTATGAGCAGCTAGTTCCCTTAGCTAAGGTTGTGGGAACCCTGGCAGAAAAAACAAAGTAGGGGAAGTACAACGTTGTTCCAAATTTATATTCGTGTATGTATCATGATCGTCTTAGATTTAATAGTTACATTGGTGGTGTGTAATGTTGAGAAACTGCCTGTATTGATAACTTGCTTCACAAGAGAGGTAGAGATTAGGAAAGAAGATCAAGATAGTAATTTAAAGCTAATTATATTTATCTAATTAACTTGACACTCGAAAGGTAATAGTTAATATGGGATCTAGGATAAGGGTTAATAAGGCGACACTCTGAAACTCAAAAGGTAAGGAGTGAAATTCACTAAAGGTGTTCAAAAGATGGTTAGTGATACATAACACATCAAATCCTACATGCAAGATATTGAGATAGTTCAATACAACATGATAAAACTATGGAGATAGATAAAGTCAAGGGGAACACAGTCCTAGTGTTCATCTCAAATTGTTTACAACCAAAACCATTCATAACTTGTTACATTTTCTGGATCACTACAAATCCCTCATTTACTTATAATGCTTTTGACTACTTCAGCAAATTTGATAAACAAATTCGACCTATTCCCTATGGGATAGACCCCAACATAGCTGGGTTAATATATTTGTCATTGATCACATTGTATCTTCTTAGAGGATATAGTTTTGGGCGACATTAAATTTTGGCACCATTGCTGGGGAATACAATTATAGATTGGTTGATTGGAGTTGTTGAAGTTTTTAAGTTTTATTTTTTGTTCTTCTTAGGGCATATGTCAGTGTATCCCCAGCACTAGGAGTCAAAATAATCCTTTACTCCCTCTTGATCCTAATTTAGAGAAAATTCTATAACAAAATTGTAGAATATTAGACCACGGCCAAGAAGCTCATCATGAGGGGCTCCAATATGATCCATAGGACTTGCCTCCCTCACCTTCATAGAAGATAGCCGAGTAAATTACTGCATAGTTGTTAAAATAAGAACAATAGAGGAGGGATAATGAGGCTTCCCATCATGCAGCTCAAGAGGTAAAAAGAGTGAGACAAAGATGACAAGCTGATCGTCGAGTCGAACTCAGCCAGTTTATGATGATCCAAAGGATGATCTAGGGTACGTAGAGACTATCAAAATAGGATCTATTATTCCTCCTACATTACCCCCAGGGTGTAAATATAACACCTCGAGTTTTTGGTCCTTGAAAATTTCTGAAAGTTTATTCTTACTGTCTTGACTACTACTCTTCTAACGAGTTGTAAGAAGTCTATAAGAGTCCTAGGAAACCAATCTTAGCCTAAAAAGTGTGTGTGTGGCTGAGTTCTATTCTTAATACAAGTGGCTCAATATGAGCCGTAAGGACTCATTAAGAGTTGTTGGGTGCAAATCATAGGATGTCCAGTATAAACCCCAAATAGTTTTTGTGTTGACTACGACTGGACCCTACGAATCCTAGGGTCTCACTACGTGTCATGGTACACGATTCATAAGATTAACAGTGTGTGTTTCAGGTGACACTATCTTGGAAATGACTCATGGAGACGATCCATAATAAGTCATGACGGGTCATTATGAGACCCGTAGTGACTGACGGTTATTTTGTAGATCTTAATGGGGGTATTTTAAAAATTTCCCTTTTATCCCAATAATAACCCATGACGTATAAAAATACTTGGTTCCCTATTTTTATCGATAATACACTCGAAACATTCTTTCTTCTCTCTCAAGTCTCTCAAGCATCCATACTTAGGGTTTCTAAGAAGTGGGTCAAGAAGAGCTTCAATGGTTGAATTCTCTCCATAATCTTGGGTATTTAAGGCATGTTACTCTTCCCTAATTGCTAATTTGTTAAAAGAATATGTTTTAAAGTGTTGTTTGTATGGTATTAATATTGGTTTTGAAACATAGTTTGAGGATTTAGAATAATCGTTGTATATGTTATATTTCATGTTTATCCCTGCATGGGTTATGTTTATATAGTTGTTTTAAAACAATTTAATGCATGGACATGGTGAGTAAATTAAGGGATTGCCATTTCTCCAAACTTATGACAATGGAAGTGGTTATGACCTCAGCCCCATATAGTGAATTTGATTTTGAATATGAAAAGTATGTATATTGAACTACTCTAAAACTATTGCATAAAAACTCAATGAAGCATAATGGTTTTTATATTAAACCTTATGGGATTGTGTTATTCCTCAAGCTAATGTATAATTGAACCAAGGGGGCTATGAATGTTCCTAAATAATGAAATTATTTTGGCATGTTGGTATTATCTTACAAGTGTAGTTCGTATGAAGATACCAATATTGTATGCTTAAATGTATATCATGGTTCAATGAATGGGAATGATGATAATTTTATTTAATTGGGCTATAATGAGGGTTATGTAAATAAGTTGTAAAAGTATAGGTCCCCCGATGTTATTACAGGTACGCTCAAACTTTTGTCTCGTAATGTATATAGTCTACTTGATCTCGGGTCTACCATTTCTTTGAGACCCCTTATGTGTCTATCTATTTTGGTTTTAACCCTGAGTGTACTCCAAACCCCTTTTTTATTTCCACCTTGATAGGTGACTCAATTATGGATAGAAGGGTCTAAAGGGGTTGTGTGATGTTGTTCTATGATAGGAATACCTAGGTAATCTAATAGAGTTGAAATGTTATACTTTAGTGCAATTTTAGGGATGTGTTTGTTGCATTTGTGCTATGCGTCTCTTGGTTGTTAGACCCGAAGGGTCAGGTTCCTTTTCCTAAATAAGATAATTATCATGTGGGAAGTTAGTTTCCTAGTACTTAAGGAAATGTTTATCTCGTATCTTAGAGATTGGAAATTCGTTTCTAAAGGGTGCCTCTATCACCTAGTGCATGTTAAATATTCTAGATTCAAAGGTTCTTCTTTGAAGAATGTCCCTGTGGTGTGTGAATTTCTTGAGTTGTTCCCTGATGATCTCCTGGTGTTCCTCCCTATAGGGACACTGATTTTGGGATTGATCTTCTTCCAGACACTCGTCCTATGTCCATCTCTCCTTACCGAATGGCTTTGGCGGAGTTGAAGGAACTTAAGGAGTAGTTGAAAGATCTTTTTGACAAGAGTTTTATCCGCCCTAGTGTGCCTCTGTCGGGTTCTTTTCTTTTTGTGTATCATAAGGATGGGTCCCTTAGAATATATGATTATCTCCAATTGAACAAGGTGATCGTGAAAAATAAGTACCCCTTTTGAGAATTGATGATTTATTCAATCAGCTTTGGGGTGCTAAGTTCTTTTCTAAGATTAAACTTTGGGGGGGGGGGGGGGGGGGGGGGTTTACCATTATTTAAAGATTATGGATATCCTTAAGACTGCTTTTTAAACCTGATATGGTCATTTTGAATTTTTGGTGATGCCTTTTGGTTTGACTAATGTACCAGCAGTATTCTTGGATCTTATGAATTGGGTTTTCCATCACATCTTGGACTTTTTTGTGATCATGTTTATTGATGATATTTTGGTGTATTCAAAGAGCTAGGCAGATCATGTCGATCACCTTCGTTTGGCATTACAAACCCTTAAGGAGTAGCAGTTGTATGCTAAATTCTCTAAATGTGAGTTTTGGTTGAATATTCTGACTTATTTGGGATATGTTATTTCTAGTGAAGGGATCATGGTAGATCTATAAAAGGTTTTGTTGGTTAAGAAGTGTCCTAGAACCACAACTCCAACCGACATTTGAAGTTTCTTAGGTTTAGCCGATTATTATAAAAGGTTTGTGGAGAGTTTCTCTTCTATTGTTTTCCCATTGACTAATTTGACTTAGAAGAAGGTGAAATTCTTATGGTGTGATGCTTACAATGGTAGTTTTGAGAAGTTTAAGGATAAGTTGACTTCAGCTCTAGTATTGACTCTACCTGAGGGAATTGATTATTTTGTGGTCTATTGTGATGCATTCCGGGTAGGATGGGTTGTGTATTGATATAGCATGGTTAAGTTATGGACTATGCCTCTAGATAATTAAAAGTTTATGAGAAGAATTACACAAATCATGATTTAGAATTGTTATTTGTAGTATTTGCATTGAAGATCTGGAGACACTATTTGTATGGGGTCTATATTGATATTTTTTCTGATCATAAGAGCTACAATACATGTTCACTTAGAAGGATCTAAATCTCAAGCAAAGAAGGTGGCTTGAGTTGCTCAAGGACTATGACATTAGTCTTTACTATAACCTAGGTAAAGCTGATGTAGTTGTTGACTTTCTTAGCAGGATATGTATGGGGAGCTTATCTCATATAGATGAAAAGAAGCACTGTTTGGTGAAGGATATTCACCATTTGGATAATTTCAGCATTCATCTTTTAGACTTCAAAAATGGTAGTGTGATTATTCAAGAGGTAGAGAAGTTATCTCTTGGTGCTGAGGTGAAAAAGAAGTAGATCTTGGATCCCATCTTGATGCAAATCAAGAATAATATAGGTAGGCAGAAGGTGATAGTTTTAGAGATTAGTGGTGATGGTATCTTGAGGTACCAAGAGAGGTTGTGTGTTATCGATATCGATGGGTTGCGAGGAAGAATTTTTGACGAATCTCATGAGTCATATTATACTATTCATCCTAGATTAATGAAAATGTATCATGATCTTAAGGAAATTTATTGGTAGAATATTATGAAGTAGGATGTGGCCAATTTTGTGGCTAAGTGCTAGTGTGTCAGCAAGTTAAGGTGAAGAACTTGAGGCCCAATGGGTTGAATCAAGAGATTGAGCTACCGATATGAAAATAGGAAATAATTAATATGGATTTTGTTATCGGTCTTCCATGGTATCACCAGTAATTTAATTTGATTTGGGTTATCGTGGATTGGATGACTAAGTCTGCTTACTTCTTTCCAACAAGGACTAATCTCTCTTCTGGGAGGATTATGCCATGTTGTTCATTGAAGAGATCGTTAAGTTGCATGGTGCTCTAGTTCCATTATATCTAATCTAGGTACCCAATTCTCATCTCACTTTTGGAGGTTGTTCCCAGGAGTTTTGGGGACTAAGGTAACCCTTAGTACCATTTTTCACCCATGGACGGATGTGTAAGTAGAAAGGATAATTCATGCCTTAAAAGATATGCTTTGGGCTTGTGTAATTGATTATAGTGGTAGTTGGGTTGACCACTTGCCTCTCATAGAATTTTCCTACAATAACGATTATCACTCTAGTATTAGTATGGCTCCGTTTGAGGCCTTGTATGGTAAGAGGTGTAGGTATCCTATTGGGTGGTTTGAGATTGGAAAAAATTAGTTATTTAGCCTTGATTTGGTTCACCAAGACATGGAAAAGGTAAGGGTGATTTAGGATAGGCTTAAAACCACCCAAAGTCACTAAAATTCCTATATGGATATGAGGCAAAGGTAGTTGGAGTTCAATATTGGTGATTAGGTATTATTGAAGGTATCTCCGATGAAGAGAGTGGTGTGGTTTGGTAAGAAGGGGAAACTCAATCCCCATTATTTTGGTTCACATTTGGTTTGGAAGAGGGTTGGTAATATTGCTTATGAATTGAAGTTGCCTTCTAGTTTGAGCTCCATTCATCTAGTCTTTTATGTTTTGATGTTGAGAAGTTTGTGGGTGATCCTTCGATGGTTGTTCCTTTGTAAAAGGTGGGTATTTTGGATTCTTTATCTTATGAGGAAGTCCCAATTGATATTTAGGATCGGCAAGTCTATCATTTATGAATGAAGGACGTGGCTTCGATAAATGTTCTTCGGAGGAACCAAATGTTTAAGGAAGCTACTTGGGATGCTGAGGAGGACATGAAGTCCAAATATCTGTTCTTATTCCTAAATCTTGAAAATCGTGCTTAAGATATGTATAATCTTAACATCTTTGTTTTATGTCATTGTTAAAGGTAAGTGTGGGTGCATTTCTATGTTAAATCATGCCAAAGAATACCTTGACCCATCATTCGAGAATGAATGATCCTAACGAGGCAGAATGTAACACCCCGGGTTTTTGGTCCTTGAAAATTTCTAAAAATTTTATCCTCATTTTCCTGACTATGACTCCCCTTATGAGTCGTAAGGAGTCTTGATGGATCCTAGGGACCCAATCGTATCCTAAAAAGTGTGTGTGGAGCAAAGTTTTGTTCTGGGTACTGGTGGCTTACTACGAGTCGTAAGTACTCGTTACGAGTCATTGGCTGCAAATCATGGGATGTAAAGTATATACCCTGAATGGCTTCTTTGCTGACTACATCTAGACCCTACGAGTCCTAGGGTCTCACTACGGGTTTTAGTACACGAGTCGTAAGGTTAAAAATGTGTGTGCTAGGTTACATTGTCTTGGCAACAACTCGTGGAGCAGAGTCATAATGAGTCGTGATGAGTTATTATGCGACCCGTAATGACTGACAATTATTTTCTAGCTTTTAATGGGGGTATTTTAGACATTTCCCTCTTATCCAAATAATAACCCACGACTTATAACCATACTTAGGGCCCTATTTTCATTGATAACACACTCCAAACATTCTTTCTTCTCTCTCAAGTCTCTCTAGCATCGATACTTAGGGTTTCCAAGAAGTGGGTCAAAGAGAGCTTCAAAGGTTGAATTCTCTCCATAATCTTGGGTGTTTCAGGCATGTTAATCTTCCCTAATTGCTAATTTGTTAAAAGCATATGTTTTAAAGTATTGTCATATGGTATTGATGTTGGTTTGAAACATAGGTTGAGGGTTTTCAATAACTATTTTTTATGTGATGTTTCATGTTTGTCCCTACATGGGTTATGTTTAAATGGTGGTTTTAAATTCAATTTGATGCATGGTCAAGGTGAATAAATTAAGGGATTGTGATTTCCCCAAACTTGTGGCTTTTGAAGTTGTTGTGACCTTAGCCCCATATTGTGAAATTGGTTTTTGAATATGAAATGTGTGCATATTGAACTACTCTTGAACTACTGCACAAAGTGAAAAGTCAATGAATCATACTAGTTTTGAAATGGAACCTTATGGGGTTGAGTGATTCCCCAAGCTAATGTATAATTGAACTAAGGGAGCTATGAATGTTCCCCAATAATGAATTTGTTTCGGCATGTTGATATTATTTTTAGAGTGTAGTTGGTATGACAATATCAACATTGTACGCCTAAATATATATAATGGTTCAATTAATGAGAATGTGTGATAGTTTTCTTTAGTTGGGCTGCAATGAGGGTTGTGTAGTTGAGTTATGAAATTGGAGGTCTCGAGGGACCAACACTGGAAACTGTGGTTGCCGGCGCGGGGGTCTATATGATCGGGTGGTTCGAGTCCCCTTGTTATTATCATATGATTGGGTTCTTAAGCCACCTTGATATACTGGGATGTTCGAGTCCCCCATAGGCATATTTATACCCTCTGGTTCATGCTGCCACACTCACTGGGGCCCTACCAACTGGGGGAGAGCTGGGCCCATAGAGCCTGTGGGTGCCTTTTTATGTTAGGATAGTTGAGATACACGATCCAGGCTAAAATTGTAAAGATTTATGCTAAGCATTGTTCCCTACCCCGGCACGATATATATATATATATATGTAATTGCATATGATTATGTGTATTGTATTTTGGACTGGTTTTGAATTGTTAATCATGAAATTATTTTATCCTTTATCCCTGAGATACATACTAGCCTTCCAACCGCTAACCTTCTCTGGACGATATATCCCCATGTGATGCAGGTGCCAGAGATACCTCTACTTTTCTTGTGCAGAGATAGGTGGATCTGTTTGGCTTGTAGATTTATTGTGGTAAAGCGGTGAGCTTCCATTCTCCAAAAGACTTAGAGATTTCATTAGTTCATTTCATTGATTAGAATTGAGATTTTACATTATCACTAACATTATCATTTTCATTGTTATCTTTGAGAGTTGGTGACATGTCCTGACCAAGACTAGTTTTTGGTTCTTTTGTTAGAAGGCTTTGTTGGATTACTATGGACTTGAATGATGTTGGTTAGTTGTTTTGGCCGGTTACTAGTTATCGATCACAGACTTATCTTTTATTCTTTAATCTTAACTTGTGTTATCTTGTTATATGTTCGGAATTCATCCAACATCGGGGATATCGTGTTGTTTAATTAGGTGTAAAGGGGTGGTCTTCGGTCCCCAGTGGACATGAGATACCCATTATGGCCCGGCTATGGCTTGGGTCATGAAAGTAAAGTTCGAATTACTACTGTTATTATCCAGTCGTTAATTTTTAAAGGTGTGTTTGTTGGCTTGACAACTGATGATGCACACATGCACCTCATTAATTTTGTAGGGATCTAAACTTTTTATAATTTGCCTGGGGTGGATTAGGAAGTGCTCAGACTCAGTTTGTTCCCATTCTCGCTAATTGGTGAAGTGGTGTTATGGTTAGAGGAACTACCTCGTAGGTCCATGACTACTTGGAACGAGTTGTGAAGGTAGTTCTTAGATCAATTTTTTCTGCCTTTTACGATGCTGTAATTAAAACATGAGATATCTAATTTCAGCCAGCTGCACTCTGAGTCGATAAATGAGGCATGGTTTTGGTTTAATAATAGGTTATTGATGGTGCACAATCATAGGATTTTGGGGCGTAATTTGCTTGAAATATTCTATCAAGCTCTGCATGTAAGTTCCAAAGCTATGGCGATGTCACGACCCAAAAACGAGGGTCATGATGGTATTGTTGCGGTGTACCTTCACAAGTAAACCTATCACCCAAACTGATACAAAAGAGGAAAAAAACAGAAATATCCCAAGGTAAGGCTTCTAGAATGAAAATCCAAACCTTATAAGTAATCATAACAATGCGAAAGAACTTATCCAAAATACCAATTATTCCCAAAACTAGGTGTCAATAGTGTAAGAACTACTAATACAATTCAGGAGTCAAATACATCAGAAAAATAACCATAAAGGAACAATATGTCTCTGAATACTAATAAAGACATAACTACTATAGAAAGATAGAGGTGAACTTCGGATGCATGAATGTCCAACCGCTACTTTGGAAGCTCTAACAATCGCCTAAGTCAAGCAAGCTGAGGCGTACTTAAGCTAAGACCTATACCGAAAGGGTGTAGTAGGCATGAGTACCGTCCACATGTATTCAATAGGTATCATAGGCCAACCAAGCAAAGTAGTAAATAAAGCATACAAAATATACACTAAGGGCACATCACCTGCAATCAGAAAATGTCCCACAATGATAGACTACACTACTTGCTATAACAGTTCTATAATATCCATATATAATACAACAACACAAAACATAGGAATACAAATATAAATAATATCACATACAGTTAGAACAAAAGAGGAACGTATAATCAAGATCATCAAGTACAATTAAAGGAAGATAGAACAATTAGACGTTAACAAGTCAAGATATAGAACAAATAGGTAGATGACAAGTTAATATGGCAATTCAAACACAACATAAACACAATAAAGCGGGTGAAATATATATGATGATAATGATAATGCATGGTATTATAACACAGCCTCAAGTTTGGCACACAACCGCAAGTTTGGCATACAACCTTAAGTTTGGCACACAGCCTCAAGATTGGCACACAGCGTTAGGTTTGGCACACAGCCTTAAGTTTGGCACACAACCTCAAGTTTGTCACATTGCCTCAAGATCACCAATATCCGCAACTCTTATCAGGCATGATCCTTTGGAGATGGTTGATAAAATCCAATATCCGATACCAATATCAAGTATTCCAGTGTTTCCAGTATTTTCAAAGCACATACATAATAAAGACATAAATCAAGTACACATACATGACAACAAGTATATATAAAGAAGTATAACAAACAAGTGAAATAATGCATATAATGACATGAGAATGATGATGTAATGTTCACAACCATCAAAATGAGTATTTCCACTACTAATCCACGTGATGTATTTTCACACCCAATCCACATGATGTATTTCCACAACCAACCACAATATTACAATTCCACAACCACGTGAACCAATATCCACTCATTACTTTTGTTTCATCTATGAATTTCCACATATCTCAATACCAATAAGTATGGATATATCACAATATACCAATAAAATCACATTAGGAATTTCAATAACACAATACTATTATTCACATGTGTTCAAGGCTATCAACATCACATAGGACCTCACATGGTCAAATATATCACATCATATCTCAATTTCAAAAATTACATCACATATAATACCTCACACAGGCACAAAACATAGATAGCCATTTTTAATAATTAGTTCTCACCCTTAACATGCATTGTGAAACCATCATTTACTACCCAACCCAGTCTGAAAGAGTTAAGTCATAACCTACCTTAAAAGCTGAAATTGGTCTGCTACACTTCAAACCCACGACTTTACTTTCCCCGAACGATCCTAAAATCTACTAAAAATATCAAATATGAAATATATGCTTCAAAATAAAATCAACGACACTCATATTGACTACTTTTGGTTTAGGTCAAAGCAGACCCTCGAAATGGGTTTCCGAAAAAAAGGACAAAATTGAAACTTTACTTCAAATACATGTTACTCATATATTTAGGAATCTACATCTGAAAACCCAAGTCAAATCGAGTTAAAAACAAGGTTCAAATTGAAGAAAAACTATTTTTGAGCTTTACCGGGTAAAATCTTTGAAATATGGGTTAAAATCCAGAATTAGAGTTGTTTTAAAGGCTAAATTAAGGGAAAACTAGTAATAATAAGATAAAAACATTATTCAAGTGAAAAGGAGTGAAATTAGAATTTAAAATCAAGCCCTAAGATTTTTGGGGTTTTGAGAAATTTATCAAGAAATTACTAAGAAAAGGATGAAGTCTTACCTTAAATACGTAACAGAATTGGGAAATAGGTGTTAAAATCTAGCTTTTCAAGCTCCCATAAGCTTCACTTTTAAGATTCACACTATTTTAGGATTTAACTCTCATGAGCCAAGGTGAAAGAATGGACTAAATGGGCCAAAAAGGGTTTAAAAAACTGGTTTAATGCAGAAAAATTTGCATAGCTTTTTAAGTCAAAAAAAAAATGAACTTCGATGGGGTGCTCGAGCTTCATTCGGAGTCTGATATATGCAAACAAACTATGTACCACACTAAATTCGACATTTCAAATGCGATGGAGATATCAGATTTTCAAAAAAAATAATATTATCACAAAGTTGACCCCCGAAACTCGAAATCACAATTTTCCTAATCGAGGGTTGAAATGAGATTTAAAAGCCATAAAATCATACCAAACATGCTAACACCCTAAAATCAACATTCTAGATCTGCTGGCGAAGTTGAATTTTCCATCCGAGGTTGTTTCAATCAAATGTGGGTCCCACACTCATATTTTCAATTTCTCAACTTTCCGATCAATAGATCGAAATGAGCTCGGGTGCACCGGGACCGGAACCAAAGGTCTACCTAGCCTAAAATCTATATTCCAGAGCTGTTGGCACAGTTCGTTTGGTCATCCATCGTATGGATCAAAAGATATCCCAATAAGTCTAAAATAAGGCTCTCGAAGCCATAAAAACACAATATCGCATAATGATATCAACATGCATTGAAAATTATGCCAATCACTCCCACACCCTAGAAATACCATAATGCAACTATGAAGTGAGGTAAAATAGTCAAATCATACAAAATCACAAATTTCATGTATTTCATCAAATTTTTATGTCGTTACATCATCCACCACTAAAAATCTAGTTCGTCCTTGAACTAAGGCAAAGAAATACCTGAATCAATGAAGAGCTGAGGATAAGAACTACGTATATCAGGCTCAACCTCCCAAGTAGCCTCATCAACAGGTCGATATCGCCACTGAACCTTCATCACAGGGATAACTCTAGAGCGCAACTACCTAACATCCCTAGCCAAAATGGAAACTTGCCCCTCAACAAAGGACAACCGCTCATCTAACTGAACCGACTCCCAACGAATGACATGAGACTCATCAACAATATAGCAACGAAGCATAGAAACATGAAAAATTGGATGAACAGCTGATAGATCAGGGGGAAAAGCCAACTTATAAGTCATACCACCAATAGTAGGCTCAAATGGACCAATATACCTGGAGATAAGCTTGCCCCTCTTCCTGAACCTCATCACACCCTTCATGAGTGAAACTCGAAGGAAAACATGATCACCAACACCAAATCTCAAAGCACGAAGTCTACGATCATCATAGCACTTTTGGATACTTTGAGTCGCACTAAGTCTACAATAAATGACTCAAACTCTATTCAAAGAATCACGAAGCAAGTCCATTCCTCGAGGTCTCACCTGTAAAACATCAAACCAACCCACTGGGGAGCGACAACGCCTATCATACAATACCTCAAAATGAGTCATATCAATACTGAAATAGTAGCTATTATTATATGCAAACTCTGCTAAAGCCAAATGTTGTTTCCATGGGTCACCAAAATCCATCGTGTATGTGCAGAGCATATCCTCTAAAACCTGGATAGTCTCAATCTAGGCGTGAAAGACTGTGCTAAGATCAACCCAAGTACCCAACTCATCCTGAAAAGTCTTCCAAAAGTGAGATGTGAACATAGGACCTTGATCTGAAATGATGGACACCGGCACATCATGAAGACGTGAAATCTTACGAATGTAGATACGGGACAACCTCTCGACAAAAAATGAGACCTAAATAAAATAAGCTGACTTGGTCAATCGATCCATGATGACCCAAACACTATTAGAATTATGAGATGTATGAGGAAAACCTATCATAAAGTTCATAGTGATTCATTCCCACTTCCACTCGAGAATGAGTAACCTATGAAACAATCCACCAGGTCTCATGTGCACGGACTTCACCTACTGACAATATAGGCAATGAGCCACAAAATTTGCTATATCTTACCTCATATCACCCCACCAGTAGTGCTATCTCAAACCACGATACATCTTAGTCACACCAAGATAGATAGAATATCTGGAACAATGGGCCTCCTCCAAGATTAACCTAATCCAATCATCCACTCTCAGCACACAAACTCAGCCCCTAATCCTTAAAACTCTATCTGAATCAAGTGAGGTTTCCTTAGCCTCCCCATTCAATATCTTATCTCGAATCAACCTCAATTTAACATCGTCAAACTGATGAGCTTAAATTTAATCCATCAAAGAAGATCTAGCCTCCACAAATGTCAAAACACACCCAAGTGTCAAAATATCAAGTCTAACCATCTGTTAGCTAAAGACTAAACCTCTAGGTACAAAGGCCTCTCTTGGTTCAAACGACATACCAAGCTACCCATACTAGTCAACTTCCAACTCAAGGCATCCGCAACCACATTATCCTTGCCAAAATAGTAGAGAATAGTCAAGTCATAATCCTTAAGAAACTCAAGACAACGATGTTGCCTCGTATTAAGATCTTGCTAGTTGAAGAAGTACTAAAATCTATGATGATCTGAGAAGATCTCACAACGGACTTCATACAAGTAGGGCCTTTACAACTTCAAGGCAAACACAACTGCACACAACTCTAAATTATGAGTAGGATAATTTCTCTCATAAGACTTTAACTAACGAGACACACATGCAATCACCTCGACCTCCTACATCAACACAGCACCTAATCTAATACCAAAAGCATCACAAAACACATTAAACCCCACGCCCTTCTTGTGCAAAGCCAATATAGGAGCTGAAGTCAACAAGTCCTTGAGCTTTTGGAAGCTCGCCTCACAAGCATCAAACCACTGGAAGGATATCTTCTTCTGAGTCAACTTTGTTAATGAAGCTACAACGGAAGAAAAACCCTCAACAAAACACTGATAATCAATACAGGTACGCATAGACCCATCGTTCTTCTTCACAAACAAGACAGGCTTACCCCAAGGAAAAATAATAGGTTAGATAAATCCCTTATCCAATAACTTCTACAATTGACCCTTTAATTCCTTTAACTCTAATAGGGCCACCCTACAAGGAGGAATAGAAATAGGCCTAGTTCCAAGCTCAACATCAATAGAAAAAATAATATCTCAATTTAGAGGTGTACCAGGCAAATTCGTAGAAAACATATCCAAGGAAGAAGATAAAACAACACTAGTATCACGAATATGGGCCAAGTAAGATAAACATCCCCTCTCAACTAATTTATGATCCTGAACATAAGATATAGTTCTCCTAGGACCCAAATAAAGTGCACCCTTCCAAACTATCCTTGGCACACCCAGCAAAGCTAAAGTCATGGTCTTGACATAACAATCTAGGGCATCAAGATAACAAGCCAACCAATCCATACCTAAAATAACATCGAAATCAACCATATCTAACACAAGCAAATCTACCAAAGTCTCATGTCTGGCAAAAGTCATAACACAAGATTGGTGTGCCCGATCCACTTCTAAAGAATCACCTACTGCGGTAGATATACAAATAAGCATAGCAAGAGGTCCACTAACAGAACCAAAACCCAAAGCAAAATACACAGACACATAGTAGAAAGTCGATCCGAGATCAAATAATACAAATATAGGCAAAAAAAATAAGGGCGATACCTATTATTATATCTGAAGCCTCTGCCTTTGGTCACGACCACCAATTTCCTAAGTAGCCTCGTGACGACCCCTATGAGCTCCACTACTTATGCCCCTCATACCTCTAGTAGCACCCCTACTTCTCACAGCTAAAATAGGAGTAGCCTAAATCACCTGGTGGGGACAGTCTTAGGCCAAATAACCAACCTCACAACACACATAATACATCCTATGGCCCGCTCCAATAGGATAAGGAACCACTGGGATTAAATGGCCACCCTACACTATTGAACCCAAAGATCCAACACCTAAACTCTGTAATGCCGCCTACACTGGCCTACTATGGTATCCATGAGAACCTCTAAAATCTTTGCCTCAAGAGGTTTGACTCCTGAGTTGACCAATATATCATGCTTTCTTGGTTCCTCCCTAAGATGCACTAATAATACCCTCTATCATCTTAGCATGATCCATAATACTCTGAAAAAAAGCCCCAAGCACAACCATCTGAGACGTAGCCAACTGAAGAGAGACCTTCAAACCTTTCACAAGCTTTCGAATCTTCTCATACTCAGTGGAAATACTATCATAGAAATACCTAGATAGGGCATGGAAGTATGCCTCTTACTCTGCAACTGTCATGGAGCCTTGCTCCAAATGATCAAACTCATACCGCATATGGTCTATCAAACTGAAAGGAATAAATCTCTCTAGGAAAGCCTCGATGAATTGATCCCAAGTCATCTCAGGAGAATCACGGAGTCTACAACTAAAAAACAAACTCCACCAATCTCTCGCCGCATCTCTCAACTGATAAGATGTATAAGCAACTCCATGAGACTCGAGTGAACCCAAATTGTGGAACTTCTCTCGGTAATCAATTAGAAACTTGTAGGTATCCTTGCCCACTACACCACCAAATCAGGAAGGCCCCAACCAAGTAACTATCTCAAACCTCTTCTGATCCTCAAAAGACATCACTGTACTAGCCACGAGAGGGGGCATAGCAAATCCAGCAAGCTGTGCTCCCATCTGTGGAGCTAACATAGATGGTGGTTGGACTCCTAATCTCAGAACCCCATAGTCAAATGTCGGCGCTGAAGGTGGAATAGGACTCAGGGTCTGAGGAGTACCCAAACAAGAAACAGGTGCAATAGAAAGATCCACACTCCAAACTAGAGGAACACCCGACATAACCAAAGGAGAACCCTCTAAACGGGTCAGCAAACGTACCAATAATCCCTCTAATACTGGGGCAAATAAACTCTGAAGAACTGGAGTAGGACCCACATCTCCAACCTGCTCAACACGAGGTTCAAGGGAGAGTCCTCTAGCATTCTTCCTAAATTGGGCTACACTATGAGGTCGTTCCCTTCCTCGAGTTCGTCCATAACTTGAGGCTTGCCCTCTGGGTGGAGGCTCTACATCACTACTCTTGCGGGACCTAGTCAACACCATTTGCGCAGAAATAGTAAAACATAGCTCAAAACATAAGATATTAAAGAACTTTGTACGGTAAGGAATAAAAATAAAAAAAGTATACTAAAGACATCTTATAGCCTCTCAAAGATAGATATGGACATTTACGTACCAATCCGCGAGACTCTATTTGATATCCTATTCTTACACCGTTAAGACCAATGAAATCTGGCTGCTCTAATACCAATTTGTCATGAACTACAAAAGAGGGTCAAGATGGCACTTGTCACAACGTATCTTGACAAGTAAGTATATCACCCAAATTGATACAAAAAAGAAAAAAGAAAGAAATATCCCAAGGTAATGCTTCTAGAATGAAGCTGAACCCTATAAGTAATCAAACAATGTGAAATAACTTATCCAAAATGCCAATTATGCCCAAAATCAGGAGTCAATAGTGTAAGAACTACTAATATAATCCAGGAGTTAAATACATCAGAAAAATAACCACAAAGAAATAATATATTTCTCCAAATACTAATAAATACATAACTACTATAGAAAGATAGAGGTGAACTTAGGACGCATGAATGTCCAACCACTACCAACGAAGCTTTAATAATTGCCCAAGTTAAGCAAGCTGAGGCGCACTCGAGCTAGGACTATACCGAAAGGGCATAATGGGCATAAATATGGTCCACTTGTAATCAGTAGGTATCATAGGATGACCAAGCAAAGTAGTAAATAAATCATACAAAATATTCAGTAACAGTACATCACCTCCAATTAGAAAATGTCTCACAATGGTAGCCCACACCGCTTGCACTAATAGTTCTATAATATCTATATATAATACAATAACACACAAGAGTTGGATACAAATATACACAATATCACATAAAGGTAGAACAAAAAAGGGACATGTATAATCAAGATCATCAAGAATAATTAAAGGAAGATAGAACAATTAGACGTTAGCAAGTCAAGATATAGAAAAATCAGGTAGATGACAAGTCAATAAGGCAATTCAAACACCACATAAACACAATAAAGTGGGTTCAATGTATATGATGATGATGATGATGATGATAGTGATAATGCATGGTATTGGCACACATCCTCAAGTTTGGCACGCAGCCTCAAGTTTGGGACACAGCCTTAAGTTTGGCACACAGCCTTAAGTTTGGCACACAGCCTCAAGTTTGGTACACAGCCTCAAGTTTGTCACATAACCTTAAGTTTGGAACATAGCCTCAAGATTACCAATATCCGCAACTCTTCTCAGGCATGATCCTTTTAGGCTAACCATTTGTGTTTTAGGTGTGATGATAAGTATGAGCTTGGACATATCTGCAAGAAGAAGCAACTCAGTTGTTTAGTAGGAAAAGCAGAGGTTGAACCTATACTAAATGAGGAAGAACCTAAGTTAGGTGCTACTGAGATACCACCTGAATTGTTAATTGAAGGTGTGCTAGAGTAAGAGATACAATGAGCTATCTGTCTTAATACTTAAACTGGCCATGACAGAGAAAAAATACCATCTTAGTGGGGGGGACTATGAAGAAGAGGCAATTATCCTTATTGGTTGACTCGGGTTACACACATAGTTTTATTGATCAGCATACGGTTTAATCTATGGGCCATCAATCTAGAAATTGCCCGCCAGTAAGAGTGACTGTGGCAGATGGTAATTATGTATTGTGCACTTTATATTGTAAAGGATTAATGTGGAAAATGTAGGGAAGGTTTTTTGTGGAAGATCTGCTTGTTAATCCTCTTGGAGACAGTGACATTGTGTTGGGAAATAACTGGATAAAAAAGCATAATACTACTAAATTTGACCATGAAAGGAGGTGTGTGACTTTTGGTAGGAAGAGTAACAAGGTGGTACTACCTGGTTTACCTAAAGAAGGTAGTTTGAGTATGACATCAAGTAACTCCATGAGCAAGATATTGAAGAAGGGTCAAGCACTCATGGCTTATTTGTTTATGATGACTACAGTTCCACATGAGGTTTAACTAACCATTGATACTAGCATTTAAGAAGTATTCAATGAGTATGAAGAAGTGTTTGCTAAGCCTAGGTCCCTACCACCTGCTAGAGCCTTGGATCACTCTATCCCTCTTAAACCTAGGGCTATACCAGTCAGTTTAAGACCTTGCAGGTACAACTACTATCAAAAGGATGAGCTAGAGAAATAAGTGAAGGATATGCTTACTAGTGGTGTGATCCAGCATAGTCAGTCCCTTTTTTTATCACTTTCTCTCTTAGTTAAGAAAAAGGATGGTACATGGAGGTTCTGTGTAGATTATAGAGGCTTGAATGAAATTACTATCAAAGACAAATATCCTATTCCAATAGTAGATGACTTTTTGGATGAATTATATGGTGCTACTATGTTTTCTAAAGTGGATCTCAGAGCTGGTTATCACCAAATCAAGATGAGAGTAGAGGATGTGTTTAAAACAGCTTTTAGAACTCATAAGGGACACTATGAGTTCAAGGTAATGCCCTTTGGGCTCACTAATGCTCCAGCCACCTTTCAAGCTCTCATGACTCATATCTTTAAACCCTTCTTGAGGAAATTTATGCTAGTATTTTTTGATGACATCCTAATCTACAGCCTTACTATAGATGATCATATTTAGCACTTGAGATTAGTATTTGTTACCCTTAAAACTTACTTATTATTTGGAAGAAAGTTTAAATGTTCTTTTGGTCAGCCACAAGTTGAGTACTTAGGGTGCATCATTAATAAAGATGGAGTAGCTACTTATCCTCAGAAGATTCGGGCCATAGTAGATTGGCCTAGACCTGTTATACTCAGAGCTCTTAGGAGGTTCCTTGGTCTCACTGGTTACTATAGGAGGTATGTTAAGAACTATGGTACCATCTGTAGACCTCTTATTGACCTGTTAAATAAAGATTTTTTTAAGTGGAATCCAGAAGCTGAGATAGCATTTAAGGCACTCAAGGTGGCCATGACCACCAACCCTATATTAGCTCTTCTTGACTACACACAGGAGTTTGTAGTTGAGACAGATGCTAGTCATGGTGGCATCGAGGTTGTGTTGTTGTATAAAGGTAAACCAATAGCTTATTTTTGTAAAGTATTAGCATTAAAGCACAGAGGGAAGTCTATATATGAAAAGGAATACATAGCATTCCTAATTACTATTGATAAGTGGAGACACTATCCTAAATTCAAGTATTTTATAGTGAGAACCGACCATCATATCTTGAAGTACCTATTAGAACAAAAGGTGACTTCAGCTATACAGCAGAAATGATAGACCAAGCTCTTAGGACTTAATTATAAGTTTTAATATAAGAAGAGAGCTAAGAATAGGGTGGCTGATACATTGTCCAGGCATCAAGAACGGTTAGAAGGAATAGAGGCTCAAACTCAGGGATAGTTGTTGGCTATCAGCACTTGTGCTCCTACATGGATTCAAGAAGTGATAGAAAGTTATACAGATGATACTCAAGTATAGAATATTGTGACACTACTGACAGTAGACGCTAATGGATCTAGCTTATGGCATTACTCAGTTGGAATTCTCAAAAGGAAGGGTAAGGTATATATAGGATCAAATGGCAACCTGAGATAAAAGTTGATTTCTTTATTTCATGACACACCACTTGGAGGTCATTCTGGAAAGTTAGGGACACTGAAGAGATTGACACAGTGCTTTTACTAGACAAACATAAAATTAATGGTGAATGATTATGTTTCCAGTTTTGATATTTGCCACAGGAACAAGGATGACAACTCAGCTTATTCGGGGCTCTTGCAACCACTGCCCATCCCAAATCAAGCTTGGAGCCATATCAGTATGGACTTTATAGAAGGCTTACCCAAATCTAAGTCCAAAGATATCATTTGGGTAGTAGTTGACAGGTTCACTAAGTATGCTCATTTCCTTACCTTGTCACATCTTTTTACTGCAGCTACAGCTCCTAACCTATTTTGGAAAAATATTTATAGCTTGCATGGAATACTCGAATCTATAGTTATTAACAGGGACAAGGTGTTTGTGAGTTACTTTTGGCAGGTTTGTTTAAGCTATTGGGAACTCAGTTGCACTTTAGTTCTGCTTACCATCCACAGAGTGATGGATAAATTGAAAGAGTAAATAGATGCCTTGAGAATTATTTGAGGTGTATGGTGGCTAATAGGCCACATCAGTGGAAGCAGTGGTTACCAGCTGAAGAGTGGTGATATAATACTAATTTTCACACTGGGTTACAATGTAAACCATTTAAGGCTTTGTATGGTTACACCCATCAATAACTATCTCTTGGTCTACTCTTGGAGAATATAGTGCAAGCCGCTGAAGATGTGGTGATGCAGAGGCAATAATTTCTATAATTACTCAAGGACAATTTGACCAAGGCACAAGCAAAAATGAAGTATTACGCTAATAACTGAAGGACAGATAGGGAATTTGCAGTTGGCGATATGGTATACTTAAGAATCCAACCTTACAGACAAACTTCTTTAGCTTTGAGAATAAATATCAAAATTAGCTCCAAATATTATGGACTTACACAATTACTGCTAGAATTGGTTCTGTTGCCTACAAGTTAGCACTGCCACCGAAATCCAAGGTGCACCCGGTGTTTCATGTGTCCCTCCTTAAGAAAAAAGTAGGTGACCGTATAGTGGTTCAATCAAGATTGCGTTCTACTGGTTCAGATAGCCAATTCTTAGTTCAACAAGTGGCTATTCTACAAATACAAATAGTGAAGAAAAAGAATACAACTTCTGTCCAAGTGTTGGTGCAATGGTCTAACCTTCCACCTGAAGATTCAACTGGGGAAGATTATCAGTTTTTTCTTACTAAGTTTCCCAATTTCGATCCTAATCCTTGACGTCAAGGATTCTTTGAAGGGGAGGGGTATGTTATGATCGAAAAAAAAAAATAATTATGTATAGTTGGCGAGGTTCGAAGTGAAAGACATGGTTTTATTTGAATTTGCCAGCTTGTGAATGGACGGAAAAGATTGAAAATAACTAAAAAGAAAGGAACGATCGTGATGAAGCGACATGATAGGGTAGTTATAAATACCCATTAGAGGAGAGAGACAAGTAACCAAAAATTGGTACCCATTCTTCTCCTCTTTTTTCCCTCTGATTCACTTTTTTTTCTCTTCTCTCCTAAATATCTTTCTAATTCTTATCTCATCTAAATCTGCAGGTTCTCATGGATTAAATGGCTTCCCTTCCTATCTATTTTTAGTTATAGTTTTCATTTTCATTGTATTTGAGACCCATTTTTTTTATTTTTCGTTTAATGAGAAAATTCAAAAATTCTCAAAATATTCTTAGTTGATTTAATCTTCATAAACTAATTTGAGACCTCAGTCGAGGTCATAACACTTAATAATGATATTATCAATTCCATGACTATTTTTCATAAAGATATTATCAACTTGAGTAATTTGACTTTTGGTGAATTTAGAAAAAAAAACATATTCTATCACTTTAGAGGGTTTCAGTGATCTCCATATTACACCAATAGCCAATTCCTTAAAAACCTAGACATTGATCTCACTAGTCAAAAGACTATTCAAAAATGAGATCTACGATAAACTAGATTAACAATAAAGACACCAATATTTTTATTTTTCCATCTATATGTCATGAAAATAGAAGAAGGTATAAAATATCTTATTTTGTGATGATAATGAAAATTAGATTAATAATCAAGAAACCCTCGCTAATTACACTATTAACTATTACAAAATATTTACGCGACCAACCCTGAGGTTTCTACTATTAAAAAATGATATGAATACTCCTACTACTTTTGCTTATATTAACCTTGTAGACCTAGATAACTCTTTCAGTGATAAAGAAATTCTTGCAGCTACGTACTCTTTTAAACCCTTCAAAGCATTGGTCCTGATGTCCTACATCCATATTTCTACCAAAAATATTGGGATGTATTCTGACCATCGATAGTAATTTTTGTAGAATATTTTGTTACTACTATTATGTCTGCTGAGGTAAATAATACTTATCTCTGTCTAATTCCCAAAACGCATAACCCAAAACATTTGAAATTTTTCATTCAATAGGTTTGTGTAACACTCTTTATAAGATTATCACCAAAATTATTGTACAAATAATTATGTCTCATTTACAGCACATTATATCTCTCTATCAAACTAATTTTATTAGAGCTGGAAGGTCAGCAAATAATGCTATGATTATTCAATAAATTGTTCAAAAATTTAAATCCTCAAGTCATTCTACTAGAGAATGTATGTTAAAAATTGACTTTCAAATGATCTTTTATCAAGCGTGCCCTCGTCTTTTTCAAATTTCCCCCAACTATCTCAATTAATTATGAGTTTCATATCCACAACTTCTATTAGTGTTCCAATCGATGGTACAAATACTACTTTTTTATGTCCCACTAGACAGAGGCGGATCCAGGATCTGAACTCACCGGGTGCCAAGTAAACTTATCGATAATTCAACTCAATTATTTATTTTTCCGGTCTATAGGACAATTAACAAATCAATCAATAATAAAAGAACAGTAATAAAATGACCAAACTTAAAACTTTTAAAAATATTACTAATATCATAATATCCATAATTCATTACAATTGCCCACGATGAGTTTTTATATTCTGAAAACGATCAACGATTACATCATTACTTACATTTGCAAATACATCATGCTCTGTGTAACATACTAAACAATCATTTAAATATTAATCACCAATATTATTTTGCACTTTATTTTTTATATGCTCCATAGAAGAGAATGTTCTCTCAACAGTTGTCGTAGCAACGGGTAAAATCAAAGTCAACTTTCCAAGTAAATAAACAAGTGAATAAGTCTCCATAAGATTTTCCTCAACTAATTCCTTTACCAAATCACGAATTCCTTGTAACTTAGAGAACTTGGAATTAGCACCTCGCATACAAATTATGAAGGTATCAAGTTGATAACTCAAATTCGAAGCTTTCCATCATCAAACTCATTTGGATAACACTTTGCTAAAGTCATGATTTTACCTTTGTCAAAGTTAGAGAAAGAATTGACAGGACTCAAGCTACCCATCCCAAGAAGCAAATCACTAGTCACTACATCAAAACGCTCAATAAGATCTTGAAGTTGCACATCAATGACCGCACAAAAGATTTCAACATGCAAGTGATGCGAATAAAAAACATCTAAACACTTATGCTTTGACTTTCCATGAAAATAAGGCTCATCTAATTTGGGAATCAAGATATCATGTGAATCACAAAATGAAGAAACATCATTCAACAAAGATTCCCACCCATTCTCTCTCATATCTTGCAATCTTTTCTTTGAGATATTAAGAAACTCCACAGCATTAACAATATCTTGATCTTTTTTTTGTAAAATTTTGCTCAACTCATTTGACATGGACAAAACTTTCAACATCAAGTAAAGCATAAAAATAAATTTGAATGTTCTAACCTTTGTCAAAAGATATTCTGCTTGATTCTATCACTTGAAGTAGAACCTTCAATTTCAATTACTCCAAGAACATGAACAATAGATGAGAAAATAACAAGAAAGTTATCCAATGTTTTGAAATGTGATCCGCCACGAGTATCACCCGGTCTTTGAAGCCCAAGTTCTTGATGTAATCCTTGTCCGGTATGAGCTTCACCGAACTTAAGTAATTGCTTCAAATATTTGGTTTGGTGACGACAAGTAAATCTCAACGCTTAAAAGATCCTCCAACAACATTCAACACATTAGTAACATGATCAAAAAATTCTTCAACTTCCACATGTTTTTTAGCAATAGCTATAAGTGTTAGTTGCGATTGATGTGTAAATCAATGAATATAATATGCCGAAGGACTATCTTTCATAATTAAAGTTTTGAGACCATTTATCTCTCCCTTCATATTACTAGCTCCATCATAACCTTGTCCACGTATTTTGGATGGACTTAGTGAGTGATAGGAAAGCAAAGAATAAATTTCTTTCTTCAATGAGTATGCCGATGTATCACTAACATGAACAAGACCAATAAATCATTCCACTACTTCATCCTTTTTATTAATATATCTCAAAACTAGAGCCATTTGTTCTTTGTATGAGATGTCTTTGGATTCATCAACTAATATACCAAAATAATCTCCATTTAAGTCCTCAATTATAACTTTCAATGTTTCTTTTGCACAAGCATTGACAATATCCTTTTGAATTATAGGACAAGTCAAAGTATCATTTTGTGAAGCTTTTTTTAATATCACTTTTTTCACATCCGGATGGCTGCCTCCATGCCGCCGCAAAAATCCTAAAAAGTAGCCTTGATTACTTGAAGATTCACTTTCTTCATGACCTCAAAAAGGCAATCCATAATACAAAAGAAGTCTTGTTACATTAATTGAAGCTTCCAAACACATTCGGTACTCACTTTTTGACTTTTCAGAATGTTTGTCTAGAACAACTTGAATTGATTGATGATGATTTGACAAATCTAGCATCTTATTGTAAGATTTGTGGTGAACACTATTAAATTTACCTACATGCAAATGAAATCTTTCAAGAGCCTTACTAAAACCCTTTGATGCATAAAAATCACTCGTAGTTTCATGAATAAATTCATTTTTGAATAAATAACAACAAAGACAATATGCGGCATCTTTCTCCACACTATACTCCAACCAACTAGAATGTGAATCTTTGAACCAATTTGAAGTAAATTTACACATTTTACCTCCTATTTCACTTGAAGGATATGGTTTCAAGATAGGTTGACAAGGCCTTTTTTTCAATATAATATTTCCTCACTTCATCTCGTATCCGAGAATCATAATCAGAAATTGGTCTTCTTTCTCCTGAATCGGCTTTAAGTGAACTCAAATCGAGATTAGTTATAAGACAAGAACGATTGACATTGGCATTACTAGAACTTGACTGAAAATAATTAACCTTCTTGAAAAATTTCTCCATCTAAATTCACAAAAATAGAACACTTTCTCAATTCTAAACCAAGATAATTTGAATATATCAAAGCAAAGAAAACACAAAATGGGGAGGTCAATTAGCACACTAATTTTTTCCTTCCCTACATTTTTGTATTAAGTATCAATCTTTTTGGTCAAAGTTTAGAATTGATATATGATAATTGATATGTGTATGAATATATTACCAAAGTTTGGATGAGAGAGATTAAATTATTTTTAACAACTAATGAAATTAAAAAAAAAGTCAAAAATAATAATTAATTATTTAATTAAGTCAAATTAATTAGCAGCTAAGTCAACTTAATTAGTAGCATGTGCTTGAGCTGCACGATTGCTCCCTTATAAAATTTCACAATTTGCTTCAAGAAAAGAAATAATAAGATCTTACCTTCGTGCAAAGAAGATTCTGGCTAAGAATGATTGATGAACAAAAAAGAGAAAGAACAAGAATAATTCACAAAAGAATGGTCTTGGGACTGATATGGAAAATGAAAAGCCAATTGAAAATAGTGTGTAATGTTATTACACTCTTTCGAGTCATTTGTATGTGGTTGGGCCTGCCTTTTATTTTTGTTATTTTGGGCCCAAGGCCAAATAATTGTTTGAAGTTTGATGTTATTTAGTAAAATGGTTTAATATCCAACAAAAATTGATTAAAAAAGTTATGCTACCAGCAAAGGTCAAACCTGTTGGGAAAGATAGGGGCATTATGAAAGAGCCCGACAGGATAGCAACGGAAGAATACCCAAGTCTAAACTTTCTCTTCCAATTTGAACTAATAGGAGACAATAAAACCAAGAAAAATAAAGTAATATGGCAGAAAATGAATTACCATACAAATACGATAGGGCAAGAATAAAGGCAATCACACAAGACATCAAATTTATGTGGAAAATCCTTCGGTGTGAAAAATAAAAAACCACAGGACCAAATCTCTACTATAATCACCAAATAGTTACAATATTATTCTCCAAAATTGTCATAAAACAATTTCCAATCAACAAGAAATAATACATAAACCACAGCACCAAACACTAGAGAAATAAATGAGTGAAAGCACAAAAAATGCGGCTACTATTTGGGAATGAAGAACAGGAGATAAAGGCCACCAAATCAAGATTTGTCAGTTCCTAATCAAAGATTGAGATAATATAAACAAGCATTCCAAAAATCAGCTCAATCGGACAAGAAACGAAGGAAAAATCGCAATTTGAAGTTGACAGTTGTGGCTGGAATTTAGGTGCGAAATCAGCTTTGTTTGTCTCTCTTTGGCTGCTGAAAACTTTCTTTTTGTTATGGTGAATAAGACCTAAAAAGATCAATATATATGCCCCATAGTAATGGCCCTATGGGAAAAAGTGGGTTGGTCCAAATTGGGCTTCATTTATCCACATAGGAAGGGGAAAAGACCCAATAACCTAATAATTCTCCCCCTCCTAACTATGTGGAGGAGACCGCCATCCCAGCGATCATGCAACAATCTTCAAACTTCCCTCTTGGAAAAGCTTTAGTCATCATGTCGGAACCATTATCATCAGTATGAATCTTCTCAAGTTCAAACAACTTAGAATCCAACACATCCTGAATCCAATGGTATCTCACATCAATGTGTTTAGACCGACCATGAAATATAAAATTTTTGCCAAAATGTATGGCACTTTGACTTTCGCAATAAAGCACATCCCTCTCTTGAGCATAACCAAGTTCCCCCAAAAATCTCTTCATCCAAAGCAATTCTTTACAAGCTTCAGCAGCAGCAATAAGCTCAGCTTCTGTAGTAGATATAGTAACACATTTTTGCAACCTAGATTGCTAAGACACAGCTCCCTCTGCAAAAGTAACCAAATACCCTGAAGTAGACTTTCGAGTATCAACATCACCGGCCATATCTGAATCAGTATAACCACAGAGAATAGGCTTTCCTGTACCAAAACATAAAATCAGACTAGAAGTGCCATAAAGATATCTCATAATCCACTTCACGGCATTCTAATGTTCTCTTTCCGAATTAGAAAGAAAATGACTAACAACACCAACAGCATAAGCAATATCCGGTCTATGCAAACCATTGCATACATCAAACTACCAACAGTTGAAGCGTAAGGAACTTTCTTTATATCTTCCTTCTCATCATCACTGGAAGGACACTACTTCGTGCTCAACTTGAAGTCCATAGCTAAAGGTGTACTGACAACCTTAGTCTTGTCCATATTAAACCTTCAAAGTACTTTCTGAATGTACTTCTCTTATGATAACCACAACTTCTTAGCCTTTCTGTCACGAATAATCTACATGCTAAGAATCTTCTTTGTTAGTCCTAAGTCTTTTATAGAAAAAGACTTACTCAACTCTTGCTTCAACTTTTGATTCCTGCAAGCATTATGACCAACAACATGCATGTCATCAACATAAAGCAACACAATAATAAAATCACCATTAGAGAATTTTTGCACAAAACCACAATGATCTGAAGTAGTCTTTTTGAAGCCCTGCTGACTCATAAAGGAACCAAACTTCCTATACCATTGCCTAGGAGCTTCTTTCAAACCATACAAGCTCTTTTTCAATTTGCAAACATAATTCTCTTTTCCCTTGACTTCAAAACCTTTGGGTTGCTCCATATAAATTTCTTCATCTAAGTCACCATGGAGAAAAGCAGTTTTAACATCCATTTGCTCAACCTCTAAATCTAGACTGGCAGCTAAGCCTAGAACCATACAAATGGATGACATCTTTACAACTGGAGAGAATATCTCATCAAAATCAACTCTCTTTTTCTGGTTAAATACCTTCACAACCAATCTAGCCTCGTACCATGAAACAGGGTTACCATCTTCATGCTTCACCCGAAAAACCCACTTGTTTTTCAAAGTTTTTTTGTCTTTAGGCAGCTTAACCAAATCAAAGGTATGATTATCATGCAAAGATTTAATTTCATCTTCCATAGCATCAAATCACTTTTCTTTTTCTTCACTTTCCGTGGCCTCATCAAGACTCTCGGGTTCTCCCCCGTCAGTCAAGAGTACATAGGAGAATAGCGAGATGAAGGTATTCTCTCTCTAGTAGATCGTTTGAGAGAACTCTCTGGAACATCAACAACTGGTTGTTGATTAACCATATCAACTTTCACTGGAGCATCAACAATATCATGCTGGTCATTCTGAACATGGTCATCATCTTCATTATCAACTTGATTTTCATCATCATAAAGATTTTCTTCGGGAGTAGTAGTCAAAGGAACTGGATCAACATCAACTAGACTCTCACTACTCTGATAATCAACCTTCTCAGCTGTGTCAAAATCTTCAGTTGTTTTGTCTTCGAAGAACACATCACGGCTTCTAACAAGTTTCTTCTCAACTGGATCATTGAAATGATAACCAAATTCATCTTGACCATAACCAATGAAGATACACTACCTAGTTTAAACATCTAACTTTGACCTTTCATCCTTAGAAACATGCACAAAAGCTTTACACCCAAAGACTCTAAGATGATTACAAGAAACATTCTTACCAGACCAAACTCTGTCAGGGATATCACCATCCAAAGCAATAGTAGAAGATAAATTGATAACATAAAAAGCAGTATTAAGTGATTCTTCCCAAAAGGAATCTGGCAGCTTAGCATCTAAAAGGATACATCTAACCCTCTCAAATAGAGTTTTGTTCATCCTCTCTGCTAAACCATTCAACTGAGGAGTTTTTAGAGGAGTTTTCTAATGCTGAATACCCTGCTCTCTGCAATATCTATCAAAAGGACCAATATACTCACCACCATTATCTGAACGGATGCATTTCAATTTCTTTCCTGTCTGTCTCTCAATCAAGGCCTGAAAACATCTGAATACATCAAGTACTTGATCCTTGGACTTTAAAGGAAATACCCAGAGTTTGCGAGAATGATCATCAATAAAAGTCACAAAGTAAAGTACACCACCATGAGACCTTACTTTAAAAGAACCACACAAATCAGAATGCACCAACTCCAGCAAATCAAGCTTTCTTGAAGGCGGATGACTTTGAAAAAAAACTCCTTTTTGTTTACCGGCTAAGCAATGAACACACTTTTTCAACTTTGCTTGTTTCACTCCAGAAAGCAAATTTTTCTTAGCCAAACTATCAATTCCCTTCTCATTCATATGACTCGACCTTCTATGCCACAATTCTGATGAAGTATCATTCTCCACCAAGTTTAT
Organism: Capsicum annuum; assembly: GCF_002878395.1. Classification (NCBI taxonomy): domain Eukaryota; kingdom Viridiplantae; phylum Streptophyta; class Magnoliopsida; order Solanales; family Solanaceae; genus Capsicum; species Capsicum annuum. The sequence goes on along the minus strand of NC_061112.1, from coordinate 6,521,029 downwards.
CAAGCCTCTAGAAGTAAAGCCCTAAAATACGTACAACTTAGACAACTTGAGAAATAAGCAATCCTAAACAGGCTATAAAAATCTTTGAAAAAAGCAATCTTCAAAAAGATGTGTGTGATGATTAAGGTAGTTTTATAGAGATAAAATTAGTTACATATTCAAATTTTAAAAACATAAACTGATTCAAATATTGAATTGAAAAAATACACAGTGTGTGTAAACCGTGTACATGCGGGTTAGTTGGAGTAGGTGCGGGGTAAGTGTTGGGGGGTGGTAGGGGAATGTGGTATTGGACGTGCATGAGTTAGTTTTATTTAGTTTACTCTTTTTTAGAATATATTTTCTTGTAGTGTCTCTTTGTTTTCTTTAAAAATTAAAAACATATAAAGTTAAATTACCTTTTTAGAATAAATGTGTATGTAATTTCCAAATCAAATTTAACCAATTTATATTATAATTCAAATAATTTTTTTATTTATCTTATTTTTTAAATTAAAAAAATAATTTTATGTAAAAAAAGTTAAAGTAACTTCTAGTTTTTGAAATATTTTTAAGAATCTATCTATATCTACAATCTATAATATATCAAAAGTGTGAAGACCCCTAGAAAAGTTATTTGAATTTTTTACCCTTCATTAAAAGATTTTTATTTAGAAAATTGTCTTTTTACTATTTTAAAAATTTATTATTTAATTATTTTTTATTATATTAACTAGACTCCCTAAAATATATGGGACTCCTAAAACATAAGGTAGAAGAATTAATTAATATTTTCCTTTCTACTACACTTCCTAAAATATATGGGACTTCTAAAATATAATGTAGGAAAAATTAATTAATATTTTTCTTTCTACTACACTTTCTAAAATATATGGGACTCCTAAAATATATGGTAGGAGAATTAATTAATATTTTCCTTGCTACTGTTCAATTAGAAAAATACTCCTAAAATAGGGTTCTATTAAGAAAATACTTCTATAAATATTGAGATATACGTTAAACTAGAGAATAAATTGATTTGCCTATTGGGAGAATATGATTGATGTTCATCTAAATTGTTTCGATTGCATGTCTAGATGGTGGATGCTTGATTTTCTAACCCTCAACTTCTTCACGTTTTTGTCACCGTGATAGAATTCAACATGTGTTTATATATATATATATCTTCTTTTTTTTTCATTCAAAACCATTGAATTTCTTGTGTAAAGGTTAGGTTTAATTGTATTGTTTTGATATCTTTATCATCTTATTATTTTATTTTAATTTACAGATGCTAGATGAATGTAGGCCGGCTTTGAATACTTTTTTTAGGTAAATGTTAGGTTTAATTGTATTATCATAATATCTCTATTAGTTTGTTATTTTGTGGTAGTTTACAGTTCGTAGATGAACCTCAATCGACTTTGAGAAATTTTTGTGTGTAAAATTTAAGTTTAATTGTATTGTTTTGATATCACTTTTATCGTATTATTTTGTTGCAGTTTACAGGTGATAAATAAATGTTGATCGATTTTGAGGAATGTTTTTATGTAAAGGTTAGGTTTAGTTGTATTATTTTGATATTTCTATTATGGTATTATTTTGTTATTGTTTATAGGGGTAGATGAGTGTCGGACGACTTTAAAAAAAAAAAATTGTGTGTAAAGATTAGATTTAATTATATTGTTTTGATGTCTCTATCATTGTATTGTTTTGTTGCAATTTACAGATGGTAGATGAATATCGGTCGACATTTAAAAATATCTTTGGTAAAGATTAGGTTTAATAAATACATTCTCCATCTTTACATAATCAAAAAATATTAAATTTAATTATTATATTCATCTTTATTATTTAAATAAATATCTTATTTAATATAATGTTTGAAATCATTAAAGTGAAGTACACGTGCAAGGTGCGTACACCTAAACTAGTATAAGCTAAAATCAAATACCGACTAATTCATCTAAAAATGTTTATGTAATATATACATATTAAATGTTGGATCTAAATTGGAGGAAGTTAAATTTTTTAGCCAGATTTAACAAATCTAATAACACGACAATTTCAATACCAAAATTTTTATGTAATTATTATTCTTTCTCAAAATAACTAAAGGAAATTTAACTATAATTTTTATATTAAATTTGATTTCATTTTTTAAAAATTATTTTACAATCAAATTTTAAATCAACATTTGTACTTAATTATTAAGATATAAGTTAAATTCAAATATTTTAATTCAATTAAAATTTATTTTAAGATTAATATATGATATAAAAAATTGATAACTTCTAAATAATAAAAAAGATTTATAAATTCCTTAAATAATGACTGCATGTTTTTGTTGTATTGTGATTCCCGTTTTTTTTTTTTTTTAAATAGAAAATGTTAAATGTTTACTAAATTATAATTTTAAATTCAAAAGCAATAACTAATTTTACCTAACCTAACTAATTTGTCTTAAAATGTAACATATGACAGTCTCCTATACTGCCACTTGACAACAATCTATGCAAAACTTTTTGTTATTTAGTATACTAGTGTAATCGCATGTGCCTCGCACGTGTAATATTTGATTATTTAAAGTTAAATGGTTTTTTCTATTATGGAGATTTTTAATAAAGTGTAAAATTTTAAATCACTTTTCAAAGATTATTCACATTTTAATATAATAAAGTAAACATGAATAAATATTTTAGTGTAACCACATATATATTTTACCACTAAAAATTCTAAGTGGTTGATGGATCATCACTTTTGAAACTTTAATGCCTAGTTTCAATATATTTCATTTATTTAAGTGCCTATCATGTTGTTTTTGGTATAAAGGAAATAAAAGTACTTTCTTTGTTTCAAAATAAGTGGTATTTTTAATTTGAGTGTACCCCTTAGAAAAAAAAACTACAAATATTTAGTGCTTTTAGTTTGAGCACACGGCATACCCCCTTACAGAAAATTACTCATTCCTAGAAAATAGGCAAAATGACCTTCTGAACCCCTCTACTATGTCAGTTTTGTAAGTTGGACACTTCTACTTACATGTTTGTCATCTGGACCCTTGAACCCATTAAAAAGCAACATTTCACACCCTTTGACCGTTGACCTTACCTATGTGGCAAGGTCATGATGACTAGGACAAAGAGTGTAACCACTCGCTTAGGGGTGCGAGTGGGGGTCAATTTTTGGCCAATTTTACATCAAAATAATTAAAAAATAAATAAAAATAATATTAATTTTTTTTTAAAAAAAAGGTTCCTTTTTTTTCTCCATCTTATTAAATTTAAAAATATTTTTAAAAATTTTAAAATAATTTAAAAATATTTTTAAAAATTTTAAAAAAATAAAAAAGGATCCTTTTTTTCCCTCCATCTTTTTTAATTTAAAAATATTTTTAAAATTTTAAAAATAATTTAAAAATATTTTGAAAATTTTAAAAATATTTTTAAAAATTAAAAAATCATTTTAAAAATATTTTTAAAAATTTGAAAAAAATATATGTTTTTCTCTCCCCACCCCCACCCCAACCCGTACCCATGCCCACACCCCCCAACCCCGTCCCACCCCACCCCAACACCCGTCCAAACCGTCCCCACCCCCACCCCTCACCCCCTACCCAGCCCCATCCCACCCCCAGCCCCGTACTCACTCTCACACCTCACCAGCCCCATCCAACCCCTCCCCACCCCACCCTCAGCCCCCTCACCCCTCTCATCCCCATCCCCACCACATCCCAGCCCCCACACCCTACCCCAACACTCTTCCCCCCCTCCCCCACACACACGTTCACTTTTTATTTTTTATTTTAAGTTTTCCTCTCAATTCAATTCTTTTTTAATTAAAATTTAAATTTGAAATCTTTTATTTTCTTGGGGATTAAAATTTAAATTGAAATTGAAAGTGAGTGATAGTGAATATTGAAAAAAATTAGTGAATGTCTCTGGAAAAAAAATTAAACTTTTTGTGAATTTGTTAAAAATATTCGAATATAAAAATAAAAAATTTATTATGTTTGTATGAATGAATTTATAGTTAAAAATTTAAATTAGTTGGAGAAGAATTTTAATTATTTGGAATGTATTTGATGTTTAATTTGTGAGCAAATATAAAAACATGATTATTCAAATTTTTCTACAATTTATAAATTTTTATTATTTAATTAAATTAATTTTAATATTTAATTTGTTATGTAGCATTTTAAAAATGACTTGAATTTTAATGTAATACCTTTTTTTTTAAATGACGCGACAGACGTGTTAGGCATGGCAGATGTGGTAGCTGACGTGGCAGCTGACGTGGGGGAGAGTGTGTTATACTCACCAAAAAATGGTTTAAAATGTTATTTTTTAGTGGGTTCAAGGTTCCAGATGATAAACATGTAAGTAGAAATGTCCAACTTACAAAATCGACATAGGATAGGGGTCCAAAAGGTCATTTTACCTAGAAAATAAGATGTATTTTATGAACATATTCAAGCTGTAGCTCTTAAGTCATTTCTTGTTATGTAAATTTCTGTTGAAAAGTTCCATTTTAGAGGGACCTAAAAACACTCTTTATCAAAAGTGATTTCACTCTTAAAACACGAGTGAACTTCAAATTTTGATTATACACGACTTACTACTTTACCACAATCTTTAGATGTGATTAGTCAAAAAAACCTAACATATAGATGTATATATGCATATGCACGAACAAGTACACTATCAATTAATGGGTGTATATGTGTGTAAAAATTTGAACCGAAAAATCGAATAAGATGTGATAGAATTTTGAATCTAAATTTGTATAACTAAAATTCTTCTAAATTATTCCGAGATTATAGTTCTGAAATCATAACTCTTGAATTAATTTATCCCACTTGAAAGGCGGAATAAAATAATGTTAAGTTTAATGAAATAAAGTGGGATATTGTGTTATGACATGAGAAAAAGTATTTGAATTTATAGAGACCAAACTTTTTCTCCAAGAAAATAATAACCAAATATGATAGAGTTTTATATCTTTTTTATGAAAGATAAAAGTAATTATAGTAATACTTCGATTTTCCTTTACAAAAAACAGTAAAACTCAAATAATCAATAACAAATAACTTAACCCTCTGAGCCTTGTCTAATACGTGGATATACATATACATATGCATATAAACTTCACAAATAATAGCAACTAAAGGATAACACTACTAATCAATAGGTGTATGCGTTTTATAATTTGAACCAGCAAATCAAATAAGATGAGATATAATATTGAGTCTGAATTCGTAAAGCTAATAACCTAATTAAATTATTTTGAGATTATACTTCTAAAATTATAACTCCTGAACTAATATTATGCAACTTAGAAGGTGGAATGAAATCAATTGAAGTTCTAAATTAGTTACATATTTCATAATCAAATTTAACTGATTTATAATTCTCAAACTAATAGAAAAAGTACTAGTTGTCATCAATTCTGATGACTTCTAATAAGAAAATATTTTTATTATAAATATATTTAATTAATTTTTAACTCTTAAATATTAGAAAAAATAGTGAAAAAATGATTTTGTCTAAAGAAAAGACTTTTAATGAAGGGCAAAAAGTTCAAACAATAGTTGTAAGGTCCTTCACATTTTTAATGGATAATAGATATAGATATAGATATAGATATAGATTATAGATATTGACATTCGTATAGATATAGATATAGATTATAAGTATGTGATTCACACATAATTCTTTAAATGGAAAAGGGTCAGAAATACCCTTTAAGTATTGAAATTGGTTCAAAAATACCCTTAGTTAACCTATTGGGACAGAAATGCCCTTCAAATATTGAAATTGGTTCAAAAATATCCTTCCATTCACCTTTATGACTCGAAAATATCCTTGTAACTAACGATTTTTTAAATCATAATTAAAATTTTGAAAAAGGGTCAAAATTACCATTCAAGTTTTGAAATTTGTTCAAAAATATCCTTGCAGCTAACAATTTTGTAAAATCATAACTAAAAATTTTATTAAAAGCATGACAATTTTGGTGATTAGACATGATATGGAGTAGTTCCAGCTTATCAAGGGCATGGCCCTAGATAGAAAGTTATGGAGGAGGCGGTTAGGGCAGAAGGTTAGTCTGAGTTTAGGATATTGTATCTTTTGGTGTATTTCTTGGAGTATCTTGCTTATGGTATTATTGGATATGCTAATTTCTATTGTATCTTGTTCTTTTCCTGTTCCTACTAGTACTATACCTTATCTTGTATCTTGTTCTTTTACTATTCCTAATATTACTATTCCTTATCGTAGAATATTTTATTTTGAGTCGGGAGTCTATCGAAAACAACCTCTCTATCTCACATTTGAGGTAGTAGTATGGACTCAAGGGTGGACCCATGTGTAATTTTGGGGTGCTCCGGCACCCACTAAACTCGACGTAGATTAGGTATAATTATATAAGAAATACAGAATAAATGGTATAATTTATTAAAAAGCACCCAGAGAACAAACATATGGTTCGGTGCAGTGTCTTGAGGATGTGAATCCCATGTCCAGTTTTCTAGGTTCGAATCCTAACAGCTACATACTATTTTTTATAAATATTTTTGAGTACCCACAACCTTGAATTCCTGGGTCCGCCACTGTATGGACTGCATACACTTACCCTTCTCAGACCCCACTTGGTGGAAATATACTGGGTATGTTGTTGTTGTTGTTGTTGTTGTATTAAAAGCATGATAATATTCTATTGATCGAAACTAAATTAATTAAAATGTTAAGACCAATTCGGACTCAACTAAAACTACCCAATCCAAATCCTACAAAATTAATCATAATTTTGATTGGTGAATGGTGTGAAGTGTGTAGTGTGAAGTGGTCTCGCAAGGAAAATGCACTTACCATTAGGGGTGGGCATTCGGTTTGTTCAGTTTGGTTGTTTAATATCGGTTCGGTTTTTCGATTTTCGAACTGACGAAAATGATAACCATAACCAAAACGATTTTTATTTTGAATTTTTATTTTAGTTTTGGAGATTAAAGTAGCGTGTCTTTCTTTATCACGACTGGGCATTTAAAATTGTTGACTTTTTTAGAAAAATTGATTTTTTCAAACTTATTTTTCATTCCAAAATATAATGAAATGGAATAACCGAAAAATATTATTTATATTAAGTATATATATATATATATATATATATATAATTTTTATGTATAATAAAATATATATACTATTTATATAATTTTGATTTTTATGTTAACCGATTGTTTTTTTTTTGTTGTTGAAAAAATTAAAAAAAATTTGTTTAATCGAATTTCTAAAATTTGAAATCAAAAAACTAATTTGAAAAATCAAAAAAATTATATTTCGGATTTTTCGGTTTGGATCAAAATATGCCCAGGCCTACTTGCCATTGGTGGTAAGACAATTTGATGTATCTAAACAAAAATAGTGACAATTATTTAGGAAAGAATGTTATATTTTTTTGATACAAACTAAATGTGTCACGTAAAATAAAATGGAGGAAGTAAAAAGATAGTGCTTCCTAAGACGTGACATAATCAAGACATCTCAATTAGTTTTGCCAGCTAACATAGAGAAATATACATCACAAAGAAATATCAAACTAACATTATAATTAAGAGACAAAATTTTTCACAACATTACAATAGACTGGCAGATTCTAAGTCAACAAAGTTCCTGCATTTGATAGCAAAAATTAGTATACTATCGGATAGTTTAGTTAGGGCAAATTTTGTACGATTTGAACCAGGTAGTTTGAGTTGGGTCTAGATTGGATTTAATATTTTAATTAATTTAGTTTCAACTAATAGAAAGTTGCCATGTATTTAATAAATTGTTTGGTTATGATTTTAAAAAATCGTTAGTTGATAGGGTATTTTTGAGCCATAAAGGTGGATGGAAGGGTATTTTTAAACCAATTTCAATACTTGAAGGGTATTTCTGACCCTATTCCAAATTTTTAATTATGGTTTTAAAAAACGGTTATTTGCAAGGGTATTTTTGAGTCATAAAGGTGGATGAATGGTATTTTTGAACCAATTTCAACACTTAAAAGGATATTTCTGGCTCACTAGATTAATAGAGGATATTTTTGAATCAATTTCAATATTTTAATGGTATTTCTTGCCCTTTTTCGTTCTTTAAAATGATTTTTCTGAAATGACAGTTTTTTTCTTTCTTTAGTGGGACGACCCGGTTCATACCTACTCCGTAGGTGTCGGGGAGGGGGGGACCACTCCGGGCCTGACCTACGCGCCCTCACCCCAGCTTCGCTGGAGGGGCGTTTCGAACCCCCGACCCTGGCACACCACGGTAAGCAAGCTTACCGCTGAGCCAAGGCCATCCCTCTTTCTTTAGTAAAGAACAAAAACATGTATATCGAAAGAGTTGCTCAGTAGGAGTGTCTAGAACACATTTTCTAAAAGGGAAACTTTTTTTCATTCTCACGTTGTTTAAACAAGGTACTGATTAGTCTTAACTGATCAATCATTTTCACCATTTAGATGATGAAAATTGTAACCTTCAAAATGGTTTCATTTGCTTTTTTCATCTTCAACATACATCTTATCATTTATTTCCTTGTCTGGACAAAACTACTACTGATTCCTTTTTGAACGATCACGACACACTCCCTTTTCTCATTCAGAAATATTGAATAGTACCCTTTGAATTTAGTTTTCGATTTTGCACTGACTAACAAAATGCAGTGCAATTATTGTTACATAAAATATCTTCCAGTGATAAGGAAGAAACTTGAAAAGCGTATCCTCTACAAAGCCAAGTGGATCATATTTTACGTTTCCTCTTGATTACATAGGATGCTTAACCTAGACAAATGATGCTAGCTAACTCATCAATCACACAATTTATTTATTTTTTGACAATACATTTCATGTCACATCAAGTAATGGGATGGAATGTCAATTGCGCAGAAGGGAAACACTTTCCTTTTCAGGTTTCATAATTTTTATTGGGGGAAGGAAGACTAAAGCTCTCCTGCTATGTGCTGGATCGGAAAAAAGACCGGACACACAGATTTATTGTTTCGCCGCCTTATGGTGCATTTCTACAAGAGGCTATTTCCAGATTAAGTAAAATATGCTCCAACAGTGCAAAATTATTACCTCAAATTTCATATTACCAGATGTCAAGTTTGCTACGAAGAATTACCCAGTTTGCATATCAACTTTGGTGAGATGGCATGGAAAATCTACACATTGTTAGTGCACAGAACTTAAACTCCGTAACTTAATATGGTCGGGCACTGGATTAGTGAGATTGAACTGTTTGGTGTGCATATGAATCTTATTATGAAGAGCAGCCACATTCAAGGATAGCTACAATGACAACTGAATAAATCAAAACTAAGTTGTTGGAGGATCCTTATAGAGGCAATAATCCACCATTGCCATGGACAGCAGAAAACTCAGAAAAATCCCTGACGACGGTGTGCACTAGGTTAATTTCATCTGTACATTAAGTCTGCTTTATACGTCACTCAAAACACCCTTTAGAAGATCCAACCCTTCAGCTGATATGCTCCTCCTTCTCTGTGTTTTTGGTATTTCAATTCGCGGGGGTGGATCACGAGAGAAGCAGACTACAAGCACGGTTAGATTATCACAAGTGTTACGCTTTAACGCCTCTCTGACAAGCTCCTTTGAGCATTGCTCGGGATCATTATGCAGCATGAGCTCCTTCCTCACGATAGTTACTGCGTACTGGCTACTCATGACATCCCATAAGCCATCACACCCCATTATCAAGAACTCATCATCTTCGGACAGGACCAACTCTTCCAACTCTGGTTCCGAACTTAAGGGGCCCTTTGAACCTTTGGGACCCTTTATGTGCCAGTCACCAAGAGCTCGTGCAACCGAGAGTTGGCCATTGAGATAACCATCATAAATGACTCCCCCTAGTTTCTCAATTCTTAATTTTTCAGAAGTAGTGTTTGGTTTGTGGTCTTTTGATAATTCAATTGCTCTTCCTCGTTTTCCGAGTACAGCTCGAGAGTCACCAGCATTAGCAATAAGCATGGTCCTGTGAATTGCCACAACATAAACAAAGGAATGAAAGTAAGTTACCTACTGCACGTGACAAATGAAAAAGGGGGATAGATAGACAATTCATTGGTGCATAACGGAGTTATGCTAGTTCCTATTTGGCGTTGTAAATATATGTTAGAACTAAATGCTAGATTTCCAGCATGAAAATTATCTTTACTATATCCTATATAATCTCAAGGCTAAAGCCAGTAAGAAAACCTTTCCTTCCACAAAGGACCAAAGGCATTTACAGGCAGTAATGAAATCCAGCTGGTTAGATTTAACAAAATCTATTCACACTTCGACAATATATTCATCCATCGGAAGTAAAGAATCCAGGAAGAGTAGAATCTTGAATCTTTTAGAACTTCGTTATCCATAGGAAGGTCGATTAAGATATAGGGAATATATACCCAATTGTTTCGAAGATGTCTATGACTTTGCGTAGCTAGAAAGTAAGGAGAGTAAATTCTTCAAACAAGCAGTTGAAACAAAGACTCTATCATCACCGACTCTTCCATCTTTTTCCCAAGTTTGCTTTATTTAATTATCAACATCCTAATTTGATGAGCTTTGTGTTTTAAGTTCCCAACAATATTTCTCCTTTTTGTATTAAAGCACTCTAGTATCTGACATGAACATCGCATATATGTTTTTTAATAACCGAGAAATCCACGAGGGCACCAATAGTACACAGTTCTAAACTCGATGGATCATGAACCCGTCTCTGCCCCTCTCCACTTAAATACCAAGTTTTTCTCAACAACCCGGTTCAAACCCGTGACATGTGACTAATCCACACATCATGTGTTGTGATCTCATCAATAGATCAAGACCCTGTGAACCTAACATTAACATATTTTAACAGATTCAAGATTTGTATAAACAATTTACTGGGACAGACACACCCTACATGCATCTAGCTTCTACCAGAGATGGAAAATTTAGAAATACGACCGTGCCACACAAAAGAAAGTCAATCACTTACCGTCCTAAAATAAGTGCAGTCAGAGCAGTTGTTCCAGAGGTACTGTCAAGTGATTTGGTATCAGCCAGTGCATTATCAGCTTTAACAAAAGCATTCCTAATAGCTCTTTTGACCATCGATGGAAAATGTGTATCCTCTACAATAAAACTTAGGAGATTCTTTTGAGTGAATAATGCAGCATCAACACCACCATGACCGTCAAACACCTGAAAGTACACAAATAAAGATTTATCAAGCACCTTAAAAAAAACAAAAGGTTTAACAAGTTCTAGGAACTTAAAACTTCTTCAAGTGGGCATATTTCCAGCTGATAAACACAACTAGTTAAACCTCGATAGCAGTTCCATATCACTTAAAAAACAAGAGTATACTCATGATATCATGCTCAGGGCATTGAATTTCAAAATTAGTATGGTTGGATCTGGCACAAGATACATAAACAATCGAGCGACATTACATTTTACTTCGTTACAAAGTGATATTGCATTTTACTAGTTACAGGTGCTAGGGACCATATTAACCAAAAAGGATATCTTCACATTTTGTATGAAGAATTTACAAAAATATATATGTGCCAATTTAGGCTTCTCTCAGAAAGTACAGTATGGAATAAACTGAAAGTTACAGACCCCATAAAACGCCCCAGGAGAAAGAAGCCCATTGGATGCACCAATGTGTTTGCAAAGATCATCGATGCAGATGTGCTCATCCTCCATGTTTGGTTTTGGTCCAATCTCAGAATAGCTTCCTGAGCGAAAGATAGGAACATATCCAGAATCTTCACTTGATGATAATTTAAGAGGAAGAATTTGTGTCGGCGATTCCTAGATATTCATAAAACAAAGGAAAACTTCAATTAGGAAACTACAGAAACACGTGAACACATATAAGAAGCTTCTTCAGTTATACAATATACAAGACTTCAAGTTTGCAGCACCTGTGGTGTGCATAATTGACAACTGAAAAAAACGAAAGATTGTGTTTAATGCAAACAAATCACAATTTAGCAACAACTTATAATTCATCATATGACCTACAAAAAACCATCATTTGCTTAAACATGGCATAAAATATTGAAGGTGGACAATTGTTTTTTTATTAGCTTACCGTAGCAATCAAGCTATTCAATCTCAAGACAAAGAAACTTTTATATAATTGAGATCTTGTTTAACTTTTTACAGCTTATCGTCTAGTCTTACCAGAGACTCTAGGCTTATATGCTAGTAAAAGGTGTATAGACCTTCAAGTGCTAGCTTGGTATACGGCCTCAAATGGAGCAACATGTGCATCAAGAACTCTTATATCCGATCCCAACTTGCTTGGCATTGAGTCGTTGTTGTTAGTTTCAGACCATTTTTTTTACCTACTTTGTACTATAAGAAACTAGAAGCATTAATTTGTTGGAGTTGGATTTGCACCCTAGACCTTGCTCTTACCAAGTAATTAGGTGTACTACTAATGAGAAAAAACACTGCTTATATCATATACATTCCCCCCTCATGTAGCTCCTTTTATGTCCTACATAAGTCCTGAGATTTACCAAAGATAATCACACACAATCCTGTTATATTGCTCAAGCTTCTTGTTTTAGGACATAAGATGTATATAACAAATTATGTCAAGCAAGAAATTTTTTCCAATAGACACTGATGAAAGCAAGCAAAACCAAGTGACTTTAGAAGTGCTAGGACGGGTTCTGTAGGTTCAGCTTAACTCACGCTTTCAAATATATTTAAAAAAAACAATAAAATATCCTCATTTGACAAAACAAAATGGCTAAATAATGTATCGAAAATTGTGTTCGACTCACCAATACCGAAGTACCTGCCAATGTTGCTTGGCTGATACAATGTCGTATCCCTGTAACGTTTCTTGGCGGCTTCCCTATATTTAACAGGCTTGACTGATCCAACTCCTCTTGATTTTCTTCTACGTCTGATAAATTTTCCTTGCAGTATCCATTTTCCACTTCCCCATTACATGGTAACATATTTGTGTGTGACATTACTACATATTACTACTTATAATTTATGTCCGTGTGACATTACTACAGATTCATATTTATGGAACAATGCGAATATGACTATGAATACACTTTGCCCTCTTTTCTATTTTACTTGTAACTTTGAACAAAAATTCAGAAAAACATGAGATGTTGATTAATTAAGAATAAGAAAGATAAGATTAAACAAGAATATTATACGTAGATGTGAAGAATTGATTAGAACAAGAAGAAAATAAGAGTATAATTAGGAAAGTATAGTAAAATTAAGGTAGTTAATTAATTAATTGACCTGTAGAGAATATGGAAATAGAGGGGAGTGGCGATCCCAGCTTTGAGCTTTTGAATGCCATAATAGTAGGTAGAGTGATGGGAAGATTTTTCTTACACGTGGAATTGAAACTGGATGGTAGGTATTTTAATTGACACCAAGACTTTTCAATAAAATTAATGGTATAAAACCAAATTTTAATATAAAATCTTAAATATGTATGATAAAAATATTATCAATAATTTAGAGTTATTTTTTTATTCTTACGTAATACTTTTTTTAGTATTCTTAGAAAACGTTAAATATTTAACTTCACATAGTAATATTATTATTTATAAAAGTAAGGACTAATTTTAATTAATAAGATATTACTAATTTAATTGCAATGTATTACCTTGAATATTATTGTGAAAACTTTATTTATTAATATTAAAATTTGATAAAAAGTTCTAAAAAGTAGATCGTTCTTCTTTCTTTTGTTATTAATTTAAATTTTGTATCTTTTATATTTTTCAATCTTTAATATTATTTTAAGTGAAATTAAAATCTTAAAATCCATATTAAATTTTTTGGGGCCTCAAAATTTAGGGGTCTAAAGCAAACGCTTTACTAGCTTTACCTTTGAGTCACCCCTGATTGACATAATATGCACTTGTATTTGGTCTCATGGGTAACCAAGGACTTGCTCGAATTTTATAAAACATTGTTATACTTGTGTCGAATTCTTAGATGGATATTCCCTCTATAATCAATTTATGTTTAAGCAAATACATCATGTACACGTGACCGCAGATGACAAAACACACCTAGTGTTGAGTTGCAACGCACACGCAAGTGTACGTGGTCGTACAAGTAATATAGGATTGAGAGTCCAGATATTGTACCCACAAGGACTTGTCGATTAACTAGTTTTCTAAATATAATAATCCTTCAGACCATTTTCTATATTTACGCTTGTTTCCACCGTTTGAGCTTCTTCATAGTTGCCCCAAGTCATTTATGACTTGCTGGGACTGACGGTTTGATTACTGGACAGTTCATTTGGCTTTTAGAGCCAATTTTCTATTTTGAAGTCTTTGCTGGTTTCAAATGGACACCAGGAGAAAACTTTAGTGAAACAATCTCAAATGTAAATTTTGACTGCACCAGCAGATCAGGAATATCTATTTTAGGCTAAGTAGACCTTTGGTTCGGGTCCCAATTCGCCCAAACTCATTTCGACCTACAGGTCGAAAAGTTGAAAAAATTAGAAATATGGGTGTGGGATCCATATTTGGCCGAAAGGACCTTGAATGCAAAATCTGACTTCGCCAGCAGATCTAAAATATCAATTTTAGAATGATAACATATTTGGTGTGATTTTACGGCTTTTGAATCTCATTTCGACCCTCGATTTGAAAAATTATGATTTTGAATTTTGGGGGTCCACTTTGTGAAAACGATGTTTTTCTGAAAATTTGATATCACCATTGAGTTTGAAGCATCAAATTTAGTGTGGTTACATAGTTTATTTGCGTATATCGAACTCCGAACGAATTTCGGGCATCTCGTCGAAGTCCGTTCGGAAGGGAAAAAAGCTGTGCAAATTTTTCTGCACTATTTAAAGCAGTTTTGAGCTCAATTTGCTCATTTTTCTTCTTTTCTCTTGAGATTTAAACCTTAAAATACTGTGATAGCTTAAAAGTGAAACTAGTGGAAGCTCGGGAAGCTAGATTAACATCTATTTTTTTGATTCTATTACGAATTTAAGATAAGAATTCACCTTTTCTTAGAAATTTCGTGATTAATTTCTCAAAACCCCAAAAATCTTAGGGCTTGATTTTAAACCCCAATTTCACTCCTTTCACTTGAATAATGTTTTAATCTTAGAATTACTAGTTTTTCATTAATTTAACCTTCAAAACAACTTTGATTCTTGATTTAATTCGAATTTCAAAGATTTTATCCGGTAAAGCTTAAAGATAATTTTTCTTTGATTTGAACCTCTTTTTTACTCGATTTGACTTAAGTTTTCACCTGTAGGTTTCTAAAAATATGAGGAACGTAACTTTGAAGTAAGGTTTCGATTTTGCCCTTCTTTTTTGAGAACCCGTTCCAAGGCTTCGTTTTGACTCCGAATCAAAAGTAGTCAATATGGATATTGTTAGACTCGTATTGATGAGTAGATTTATATTTTGATAGTGTGATGGCATTTTGGGATTGTGAAGTGAAGATGGCCGCTTGGAGAACGATTTGAGGTTTTGTGGTTCGGCCTTGAGGTAGGCTTCTGTCTACTCTTCTCCGTAGATGATGTGTGATATATATTGTGTGTGAATATGAATGTTAGGTTTGATTATGCATAGAATGACTTGGTATTCAATATTGAAGTTATGGGAATTAGATGAGGCTTTCGGATCTGTAAGGTGGAATGCTTATGACCTTTTAGAATCCCATTGCCTTCTCCCAAGATTGGACTAATTTTTAACATGAATATGATACGATGCTAGGTTTGGGATGTGGTTAAAATGTTGAAATCATGGTTACTATGATTAACCTTAGTTAGGCTAGTCTAGTAGTCTTGAAACCGTATTTTGGGTAGAGTTGACTTAAATGCTCATATGTTTAGAAGAAGTTCCTATTTTAGGATTGGTTATGGCTTACTTGATATCTAAAAGTGAACTAGATACGTTAGCCTAGTTTGGGGGAGTATATTGCCTAAATATGAAAATTGAGGATTAGAAGCGAGTTCATTCGGCCCACTTAGGCCAATACTTATATAAGCACTTGTGGAATTAGTTGCGGATGTGAGGCCTAGTTGAGACTAATGAGCCTTATTTATGAGATTTGCTTGGTGAATTAATAAATCGTGATGACTTTTTCTGAATTATGATTAATGGCCTACAGAAATGCTAATTCCTCTTAGATGTGATATATGGCCTTTACAGACGATATCTCCTCTTGGATATGATATATGACCTATAGATATGATATTTATCTTAGATATGATGATTGGCCTAGAGAGGTGATACTCTTTATAGTCATGATGTGTGACCTATTGATATGAGATATTCTATGTGAGAGATGATTATATGCTTATTGAAATCATACCTCCTTTATGTGAGATGCCTCCTATATGGGAGATGAGTAGAGATATGTTATGGCTTATAAATATGATTACATATATGAGTTTCAAATATGTATATGGGCTGAAGGCTATGATTATTTTGGATGTATTATTAGGTCGAAAATCATGTTAAGATATTGGTTGGATATTCGGGAAGTGTTTATCCTTGTAAAGGATGCGGTTACAGTTTATGAATTTATATGTATGTGCATATACACATCTCTCCGGTATAGGACTGAGGAAGATGCGATGTGATGCATTATTCGACTGATTGAATACTGGTGATAGCATGCATAGATTTAGTACATTCATGATTATTATATCGATAATTGATGTGATTCTATATACGATGTGTTCTTATGGTTGTTCTTCCTAATTAAGGATTAAGCCACGTGGTAATTAGTTGCCTATTAGATGACTTAGCACTTGATGACTAGGAGTCTAATGAACTAGTTAATAAACCTTGCTTAGTTGAATTATGGTACCTAGAGATAGTTGATGCATGGTTAATGGTGTTGTCGAGTTTAGAATAGGTAAAGATTAGTTGTTATTAATGACTAAGTTTACGATGCAGCTTAGTTGTTAAACGATGATTTGTGTATTAATAAGGTTAGATAATAAAAGAGGTTAGTAATAAGAGATCACTAGTTAATAATGATTAACAGATATAGGTTGATAAGTGTTTGAATGATGTATAGTGGTCTTTTGCTAGATGATAACTAGTGAATTAGCGATGCAATAATCAGTACCGGTTAGTTAACAATGGGTAGATAGAATATATTAATGAGATAGTTATCTTTATAGTGTTACATTTATGGTTATGAGTACTTGATTTATGTTATTCTTTTATGTTAATTGATGATGATATATTGATACTCGGCAAGGCCGGAGGATATTATGATGATATATTGATAACCGATAAGGCCGGAGGATACTATGATGATATATTGATGACCGGTAAGGTCGAAGGATACTATAATAATATATTGATACTCGGCAAGGCCGAAGAATACTATAATGATATATTGATACCCGACAAGGCCGAAGGATACTGTTGTGATACATTGATACCCGAAAAGGCCAGAGAATACTATGATGAGATATTGATATCCGACAAGGCTGGACGTTGATTACGATAATGATAGTCATGACAATGACAGTTATGATGAGTTGTGATATTGATTGTGTACCTTGTATTTATTCTTGCATGCGCATCACCTATCACCAGTATGTGCCTACGTGTATTAATTGGTATGGGACGATGCATAGATATGGGTGAAAAATATGCCTTGTGTTGTTGTGTGTTGATTGAACCTTCCAGTCTTAGGCAGTAGGGTTATGCATAT
Organism: Capsicum annuum; assembly: GCF_002878395.1. Lineage (NCBI taxonomy): Eukaryota > Viridiplantae > Streptophyta > Magnoliopsida > Solanales > Solanaceae > Capsicum > Capsicum annuum. The sequence continues at coordinate 6,503,298 of NC_061112.1, read as the reverse complement.
GCTTGGCTAGGTATTTGGTTGTCCGGAGTATCTGGTTATTCACGCTGTTATTGATATTGTTATGATCATTACTATGGCTAACTTATGATAGATTGATCATTGATCTAGTATTGGGATTTGAGGTACGTATTCGGCCTTTGCTATCTTATGATTGCATTATTATGCATGATAATATCATGTATAACTATGTGGATTAGAAACCGTGAATATGATGGTATTAAATCCTGATAGTATTCTAATGAGGTATTAATATGAGAATATAATAGTCTAGGTTATGCTTTGAGATGGCCTCACATCTATATGTATATATATGTCTAGCTATATGAAGTTATGGCATTATCGTATATCCCTCCCTTCGCTTGTTCTTATTGTATATTTATTTTCTTGCCTTGTATATTGCTATATATCTTTTATTCGCCCTTTATTTATATATTGGCTTGGGATATACTATATAGCATTAACGTCTATTGAATGTAGCTGGAATAGAATAGTTCACCCTTGATGCTTCCTTAGTCTTATTATGTTAGTCTCTTGGACCTAAACAGGATAGTTGTTCCTTATTATCTCATTGACTTGTGATATAATTTCTGGACTTTTGGGCATAGTTTTTATTTTGTTTATATGCTGTATATATCTGCTTTATATTTGGAAATCAGTTGGCAGTTGGCTACTAAGTACCATTCGTTTGGTGCTCATACTACACTTTTGTAACTTCCAGATCATAATATAGGTTATCGCCATTAACATGTGTCTCATGCGGAGCATCCATGGTTCAGAGACTTAGAGTGAGCTCCTGACGTTCGTAGTATTACTCATCTCTCGCTTATGTATTATACTAATCTTTATGTTGTATGCAGAGATAAGTTATATGAGGGTAATTCTCTTGATAGTTCACTTTTGTACTCTTATTATATTTAGAAGCTCTTGTATTAATACCTCATATTTTGGGATTCTATTTTGTATTAATCTTTATGTCATTTATTCTGCATTTTTTCCTTATTGAGTAGTTCGTTACTAGCCATTCTGGACTACGGGTTGGCTTGCCTACTGGTGGGTTATGGTAGACACCATCATGACCTGAGAAATTGGATCGTAATAAATTGGTATCAGAGCCTAAGTTTCATTGATGTATTAGTACAAGAGCTAAGTGTTAGTAGAGTCCTGCGGATCGGTGTGGAGACGTCTGTAACGTATCTTTGGGAGGCTATAGGGACATTTTAGAAAATTCACTTTATGACTCCTTATCGTGTGTCTGCATTTTCTATGAACCTCGAACACCTTCTTTGACTCTATTCTATCCCCGAAGGATGATGCAACCTTATCGACAGTTATGGATGAGACTTCAATACACGTTCTTAGAGTTTCAGCGCAACATCAGATGAGAGAGTCAGAGATGGATATCAAAGATCTTCAGCGGCAGCCAAAAAGGATTTGGGCCATCTTAGGCTCCAGTTGAGCTCGTGGCTACTTTAGCCTTCGAGATTTGGTATTGGGAATTTGAGTCTTGGTGTAGATCAATCTCAACCATGGATGATGTTTGACTCATTGAGTAGTTCTCAGATCAGATATGGGTCTATTGGTGTTCATCAGGGTTCTTTACCAATTTAGAGTACGAGATTGGATCTCTCGTGTGGTCCAGGCATTTTTCCATGTCATATTATTTTGAGCTAAATGTTGGTACATGGATGTGTTAGAGGGTTAGTATTGTCACTCCATTTGGCATCGGATCACTTGATAGCAGCCGAATCTTTCTTTCCCCAGGGTGTTGGTCATGAGAGAACCATAGAGAGCTCAAGTATTGAGATTTATGGAAAGGGCGGCAAAAGGCATGCCATCAGTATAGCACTATTAGTATTTTATTCGGGAGTGAGAATCCTTCCGGTAGAGTTCAACTTCACCTGCAACCCATCAACTCTATGCAGACAGTATTCCATACTATGAGTAGTTTGTAGTTTAGTTGTGATGATCGTAGTAAGCAAAGTCCCCATCAAATTTGCAGAGTGTGATATGGTTCTTCGAGCCATGGCGACCATTTTTGGATTATGAGGGGCAGTATCTTAAAGTATTCTAGGATCTTGATTCGATTGTGTTGTGATGAGACACTGGTTTATAGAATGCCCCCAAGTATAAGATAGGTAATCAACTAGAGTTAACACATATTCCCCGCCAGCCTAGAGTTCTTGAAACAAGATGTGATTTCAAAAGTATGGATATAATTTTTATGGATTTCTCTCAGCGTTAGTTGGCCAACTATTTGGGCTCAGTTATATTCTCTCCATGTTAGTGCTTCAAAAGTTTGCTTTGACTGTAGAGAGACTGATTACTAGTCTAGAGAGTGTCCTTGGCATGAGATTTTCAGTCATTCAGCTCATACAGATCAGCCTCGTGATGTTGTGGCATCCTCAGTTAGAGGTAGTGTGTGTGGCACCTCAATTGATGATTCAGTTGATCGGTCCGAGTTAGACCCGTTTAGATTTATTTTCCCCCATGCCCGTCGGGTATGTGGCTACGGATGTCACCACGATTGGTTTGTTTTTAGTTCTTGCCTTTATCTCTTATTATATGTATTTAAATTTTCATACCTATTGGTGTTGAGATGTCATAGATTCATCTCATAGGTGTGTTGGGTTCGCTCTCTTGGGATGGGTTGCCCTGTTGCTAGTGTGGAGGTTGGATACTCCATTGTTATTGTGATATGGTTTTGTTTAGTGGAGTTGTAAAGTTAGAGGTAGGTGGTCTTTCCAGTAATTTAAGTTGGCAAATTGGAAATTCTTCATCTTGAGCTATTGATTTTCTGGTGGTGGTCTTGGATTTGACCTTGGTTTTGAGATTAGTATATTTTTTCTATGATGATGCGATTCTTTGGTGGATTTGAAAAATCCTTATTTCAGAGTTTGTTCGACTTAACGAGGCTTGGTGGAGTGTTCTTCCTTAATGATATATGCCTGTGGCTATTCTTTGCCAAGATAGAGTGTTAGATTGATTAATTGTCGGCTAAGTTGCATTTCTCTGGGTTGCTAGAGTTTCTGCCAATACTAGAGTGGTTTTCAGCTTTGGGAAGTTTTTGAGTATGTTTGGATAGTTCTTGCCCTTCGGCGGTTAAGAAGTGGGTTACATGCATTTTCAAGCAGTGATGTATCCTTTTGTATGATTTCTATTTCGTGACTATATTTCATGCCCTCCAACTGATATAGAGTTAGTTGCTTGTGTTATCAGTCAATGGTTATCCAGGTGGTGATTTTGTTCTTCAGATATGTCTCGACTGTGGCTTGGTATGACTTGTCTCGTGTATGCCAGATTTGGATACTAGAGTCGATTTGAGATAGTTGACATTGATATAGCCTTATTGTCTTAGTTTTGATTTGACACCTTAGAATGACGATTTGGAAGTATGATAGATCTAGAGCATTAATGCCTACGCATTTTTAGTTTTTGTTTAGATATTTGAGACCGAGCGATTCAGCCTTGGTATTGAGATTTCAGCTTGGTGTTTTTGACCTTGCGTGCAACTTTTGTTTTAGACTTACCTTTGTTCAGATTTCATTTATAGGGTGGTTGAGCCTACTCCGTAATTACCTATTCGGTCTTCTCAACGTCGGTTAGATTATAGTTGATAAGTGTTCAGATGATAGCCTATGGGCTCCATATTGTTATTTCAGTTTTGACCTTGAGCTTCAATTTTCTTTAAGAATTTTAGATGATTTACTAAATGGGACTAATATTCTCGACTTGGATTCAGTATTTCATTCACGGTGGATGAGACATCCTGGAGTAGAATATTCATTGATTAGTAGTTATAACTTGGACTTCGAGATTTCTGTTTGGTTGTCATCTGGACTGGTTGCAGCATTAGCATGGATTGCATTCCTTGATTATCTCCATCGGTGTGCTCAGACACCTCCTTATGAGCTTATTTTCTTGTTTATCGTATGGACTTTCAGCAGATCAGCTTCAGTTCTTTGAGTTCTCTATGATAAGACTGTGTGGACAAGACTCAAGTGATTTTTCCTCCTGGCTGGAGTAGATAGAATGTGCAAAATGGTAAATGGAGCGTATATATTTGGGTTTGGATTTGGTGGCTTGATTCATGATTTGGGTTGTCCTTGGATCGGATAAACCTATGTTGATTTATCCGAGTATAGAGATGGTATCAATGTGATGTGGTTCAGATGTGTATGCACCAACCATCTTGGTTCAGTTTGAGGCCAGTTAGCAGTTAAGTTTTGGCTATTTGAAAGTAGAATGAAAGTGCTGGTTGAAAAAGGGATACACATGGCAAAATCCCTTGAAAATTTTTTCTCTCCGCTGAGGTTATCTAGGAAGTAATGCTTTGAGAATGCGGGCCCAGTACCTCATCCTTTCAAGCCTTTAAGATTCTTTCTAATCGTCAACTTTCGAGGACAAAAGTCCTTTTAGTACTGGATATTGTAACGACCCTTCAGGTCATTTTCTATATTTACGCTTATTTCCACCGTTTGAGCTTCCTCATAGCTGCCCCAAGTCATTTATGACTTGCTGGGACTGACGGTTTGATTACTAGGCAGTTTATTTGGCTTTTAAAGCTAATTTTTTGTTTTGAAGTTTTTGACGGTTTCAAATAGCCACCGGGCGAAAACTTTAGTGAAACAATCTCGAATTCAAATTCCAATTGCACCAGCAAATCTGAAATATCAATTTTAGGCTAGGTAGACCTTTGGTTCGGGTTCCAATGCACCCGAGCTTATTTCGACCTATTGATCGAAAAGTTGAAAAATTGAGAATATGGGTGTGGGACCCACATTTGGCCGAAACGACCTCGAATGCAAAATTTAACTTTTCCAACAGTTCTGAAATATCAATTTTAGGATGATAACATATTTGGTGTGATTTTACAGTTTTTAAATCTTATTTCGACCCTCGGTTTAGAAAATTGTGATTTCGAGTTTTGGGCATCAACTTTGTTAAAACGATGTTATTTTAAAAATCTGATATCTCCATTGAGTCCATAGCATTGAATTAGTGTATTTACATAGTTCGTTTGCGTATATCGAACTCTGAAAGAATTCCGGTCACTTCATTGAAGTCCGTCCGGAAGGGGAAAAAGCTGTGCAGATTTTTCTGCACTATTTAAAGCAGTTTTGAGCTCATTTTTCATCTTTCCTCTTAAGAGTTAAACCCTAAAATATTGTGGGAGCTTAAAAGTGAAACTAGTGTAAGCTTGGGAAGCTAGATTAACATCTATTTCTTGATTCTATTATGAATTTAAGGTTACAATTCACCTTTTCTTGAAAATTTCTTGATTAATTTCTCAAAACCTCAAAAATCTTAGAGCTTGATTTTAAACCCCAATTTCACTCCTTTTAACTTGAATAATATTTTTATCTTAGAATTACTAATTTTTTATCAATTTAACCTTCAAACCAAAATTCATTCTTGATTTAATTCGAATTTCAAAGATTTTACCCGGTAAAGCTCAAAAATAATTTTTCTTTGATTTGAACCTAGTTTCTGTCTCGATTTGACTTGGGTTTTCAGCTTTATGTTTTTAAAAATATGAGGAACATGTTTTTGAAGTAAAGTTTGATTTTACCCTTCTTTTTTGGGAACCAGTTCTGAGGTCAGTTTTGACCCCAAACCAAAAGTAGTCAATATGGATATCGTTAGACTCGTTTTGATGAGTAGATTTTTATTTTGATAGTTTGATGGCAGTTTGGGATTGTGAAGTTAAGATGGGCGCTTGGAGAACGATTTGAGGTTTTGCGGTTCGGACTCGAGGTAGGCTTCTGTCTACTCTTCTCCGTAGGTGATGTGTGATATATATTCCTTGTGAATGTATGTTGGGTTTGATTATGCATAAAATTACTTGATATTGAATATTGAAGTTTTGAGAATTAGATGAGGGTTTCGGACCCATAAGGTGGAATGCTTATGACCTTTTAAAATCCTATTGCTTTTTCCCAAGATTGGACTAATTTATAGCATGAATATGATATGATGCTAGGTTTGGGATGCGGTTAAAATGTTGAAATCATGGTTAGTATGATTAACCTTAGTTGGGTTAGTCTAGTGATCTTGAAACTGTAACTTGGGTAGAGTTGACTTAAATGCTCATGTTTTAGACGAAGTTCCTATATTAGGATTGGTTATGCATTACTTGACATCTAGAAGTGAACTAGATACCTTAGCCTAGTTTGGGGGTGTCGATTGCCTAAATATGGAAATTGAAGATTAGAAGTGAGTTCGTCCGGCTCACTTATGCCAAGACTTGTCTAAGCCATGTGGACTTAGCTGCGGATGTTAGGCCTAGTTGAGACTAATGAGCCTTATTTATGAGATTTGCTTGGTGAATTAATAAATTGTGATGACTTTTCCTGAATTATAATTAATGGCCTATAGAGATGCTAATTCCTCTTAGATGCGACATTGGGCCTTTAGAGACGCCATTTCATCTTAGATACGATATATGACCCATGGAGACGATATTCCTCTTAGATATGATGATTGGCCTAGAGAGGTGATATTCCTAATAGTCATGATGTGTGACCTATTATATGAGATATCCTATGTGAGAGATAATTATATGCTTATTAAGATCATACCTTCTTTATACGAGATGCCTCCTATACGTGAGATGGTTAGAGATATGTTATGGCTTATAAATATGATTACAGATATGAGTTTCAGATATGTATATGGGCCGAAGGTCGTGATTATGTTATTGTGATTATTCCGGATGTATTATTGCGCCGAAGACCATGTTAAGATATTGGTTGGATATCCGAGAAGTGTTTATCCTTGTAAAGGATGTAGTTATAGTTTATGAATTTATATGTATATGCGTATACTCACCTCTTTTCTATGGGATGGAGGAATATGTGGTATGATGCTTATTATTCCACTGATTGAATACTGGTAATGGCATACATAGATTCAGTACATTCATGATTATTAGATAGATAATTGATGTGCTTCTATATACGATGCATTTTTTTGACTGTTCTTCCTAATTAAGGGTTAAGCTACGTGGTAATTAGTTACCTATTAGATGACTTAGCACTTGATGACTAGGAGTCTAATGAACTAGTTAATGAACCTTGCTCAGTTGAATTATAGTACCTAGCGATGCATGGTTAATGGTGTTGTCGAGTTTAGCATAGGTGAAGATTAGTTGTTATTAATGACTAAGTTTACGATGCTGCTTAGTTATTAAACAAGGATTCGTGTATTAATGAGGTTAGATGCAAAATATGGAATATGAAAAAAATCCTCACCACACATGGCACAAGTATTAATCAAGATGGGTCAATTTCACTTTTAAGATAAATATGATCATAACAAAAAATAAGAATAAACTGTATACAAAGTCTTAATCATGAGTCTAGGTGTCAAAAAGCTGTTATGTTAGTTATATTCAAGTATTCACAAGAAAGTACTATTCAAGCTCAGATCTAAATTGCTAGTATCACACAAGTAAAAAATGTGGTTTATATATATATATAAAATAAAATTTACTCCTAAAAATAAAGATACTCAGTTCAAAGAGACCTCCCCCTCGAAAAAGAACCAAAAAGAAAAATCAAGAGGTGGATGAAGTATGCCCTACTAAAGACCAAAAATATAAAAACTAACAAAAACTATATTAAACTACAAAAATAAAATAAAAACACTATTTGTGTTTTTAAACTTTTTCAATTTTTTTTCGTTTTTTCTTGAACTAGAAAAATAATAATAAAAGAAAATTCTATAGCATACTTCACTCTTAAAAAATATTGGAAGACATTCCACCCCACGCTTAAAATCATACTTTATCTCCAACGCAATAAATAAATTAAAATAAGGATTAAAGATACTTCCTGAGGCCTTCGAGAGCCTAGCTAGACACATGTTTCCTCAATTTTCATCATGGATAGCGTAGACCCCACATTTAATTTTTAAACGTGTTCCTTAGTTGATGTGGGTACCCAGAATTTTCCTAAACTTGCAAAAACAAAAATAAGGGACACTAAAATAAAAATAAAACTACTTACTACATGTTGGAGTGCCTCCCAACTAGGACTTGATTTAATATCGTGGCACGACATATCAACTTTTTATGAATTTCACCCCCAACATTGCATTCATTTTTTTTACTTCGTTTATAGGGTGTCGGTACAAATATAAAGGGATCAAATAATAGATCTTTTCATTTCTTGGCCCTTAATTGAGTAATGTAATTTCTCCGAATTTGGCATAAAAATCAAAATATTGATCTTAGGTGGATTTATGCACCTAAGTATTGATATCTACGCTTACTTAGCATCTAAGTATTTAATTATGTGTTTGTAGTATTTAAGGTGGGTTCATAATTATTTTGAGTCAAAATTCTAAGTTAAAGTTCAAATGCAAAAACTAGTAATCTTAGCTTGAGCTATGTTCCTTTCTAGTTCATCGTGTTGGATTCTATGTTGTTTTGAGCTCTAATTTGTGGTGTTTGATGTGATAGGATGCTTGGTGAATTGATCAAGATGATTTATGGATGATATAAAAGCTTTAATTGGAGAGGAAAACAACCACAAATCTTGGAATTGAAGGCCAAATGCATTGGACAAAGCTTGACAAAATCTGAAAAATTTGGACACATTGGCATGCCACGCTGCCTAGATGGCACGATAAGGGTGTGTCACTCCCTTGGTTGCCTTATGGAATTTCAATTCCAGTATAGTCACAATATAAATATTCCATGGACCCTAGGCCACGTGATAAGGTCATGGCACAGTGCTATGTTAAAAACAGGCAGCCTTGCCTATTATAAATAGGACACTTGAATATTATTGTAAAAACCTTAGAAGACCTTGAGACATTGAAATACGTTGGATAAATCTTCAATTATGCTTTTATTCCTTTAATTTAGTTTCTTTATGGATTATAACATGGATTCGTCTATTGTGATTACGTGTATGTCCATGAGTGGCTAAAAACCCTTTTCTGGATTTAAGACCAAGAACATGATTAATGTTGTTATGAATCGAATTGGTTTTGGTTATTAATAATAGTTGGTTGTCTATTTATCCCTTTTATCACTATTTTAAGGATCCGCGACCCTTAGAATGCATGCTTAATTCTATCATGAGCCTGGTAGAAAGAACGATAGGATAGACCGTTGGATAGATGGAATAGGATTATAATCTTTCAATTGAATGATGTTATAATTTGAATTTAGTATAGGAATATACCTAACTGCCCTATTTGGTTCAGTTACGGAATTGAAAAATGAATGCATTTAACTTAGTACTCTCATCCACTCAACGATGTAATTGTGGGGCTAAGTTAGTTGATTATAGGTTCTAAAAATCGTAGTCACAATATCAACCTGGTGAACCAACAACCAAGATAATTAACCAAACCAATGAATTTATATAGCTGAGTATGATTGTTCAAAGTGCCTTAACTTGGGCTTTCCCCATTATCCAAGAACCTTTAATTTACCATATTATTTTCTTTACTTTCAGTTTATAACTCCCAAACTCTTTTGGTTACTTTAGAACTTGCTTGATATTGATAATTCAACTAGAATTGAATAGTTGTTTAACACAAGTCCCCGTGGGATCACTACTTGACTTATAAAAGTCCATTTTACTACTTGGTGGACCACGTACATTTGTGTATGCACTTGGGCACAATAAATTTTTAGCGTTATTGCCGGAGACTTGTAAATTTGGCAATTGAATTAGTTTTCGTTTTGCATTTTGATTTCTTAAGTGTTAATTACTTGATTTTAGCTTCTGAATTTGCAGGCACAGGTTTAAAAATCTAGAAAGCTGAAAAGGGACAAGGAGTTGTTTGAACCATATCCCAAACCTGAGCAACGCTTACACCAACTAAGGAGAGAAACTATCTTTCTCTATCGAATTCCACAAATTCAACCAGAGAAAGCTATTTCTGTATCCATAGTTGAAGATCTACCAGACCGCAAGATCGTACACGAAGTGGCAATCCCACTCGCAATGAATGTTAACTCCATCATCTGAAGACCCGCACCTTGAGGCAAATATAAACTGAACTAGAAGATGGTGCAGCTTTTGCACAGTAGCGGGTAGTTTACTGGCTTGTCACATGAGGATCCACAGGTTCACTTATAGAATTTCTTGGAGATAAGTGACACATTCATCCCTATTAGATTCTCTATGAATTACATGAGACTTATTTTATTCCCCTTCTCACTTTTAGGGGAAGATAATAAGTGGTTAAATGCAAATCCATCCAGTTCCATCACTATATGGGATGATCTAGCAAAGAAGTTCCTCATCTGCTTCTTCCCATCTGATGAGACTATGAGGTTACATAGTGAGATATTATGTTTTAAGTAGAGGGCAGATTAAAACCTGTATCATGCTTGGGATAACTTCAAATCATTTCTCAGGGACTGTCCACATCATCAACAGTTAAATGAGTTATTAGCTCACACCATTGTAGAAGCTCTTGACCATAATACAAATTGTTTGCTACATTCAGCTATAGGTTATCAAGCACTGGAAAAAACTTATGATGAGTTGTATACCTTGTTGGACCACATTGCACAAGGTAACCCTAACTGGCATGGTGACGTATCTAGAGATGTAGTGAAAAAGCCAGTCGAGATACTGGAAGTGAATAGTATCACAACTTTAGCCACCCAATTATCAGTTATGTAGAATCAAATGATGACTCAATTCATCTAGTTGGGTATGCAACAATCCCAAGCATAGGTGAATATGGTACAGAAGGCTCCATCATGGTGTGAGATATATGGTTACAATGGGTACTCCACAGACTTGTGTGCAACAAATCTTACGTTGGTGAACTTTGTAGGCAATACTCAAACGTCAAATTTTGGTAATTTATACAACCACAAGTGGCAGAGCTAACCAAATTACTCTTTGGGTAATAATCAATAGTTTCAATAACAGCAGCAAAATCCACCGGCTAGTAATATTGAGGAAACTTTAGAAAAGATCCTGGTCAAGCAAGAAGAAATATCCGTTGAGATAAAAAATCAACAAGTAGCTCAGAATCAGCTAGAGAAATAGTTGAGGCAATAGCCTAAGCACAAAATACCAGGCCTCAAGGTGATTTTCCAAGTGATAATAAACCTCTGAATTAAGTTCTGGCAATAACTTTGAGGAGTGATAAGAAGCTTAATGACAAGGCTCCAAAGAAAAATTATGAGGTAGATACAGAGTTGGTTCCATAACAGGTTGCTGGCAAAGATGTAGATAATACGGAAAAGTCTAAGTATTTGAAAACTAAAGCTGATGAGCAGGTGCAGGAGAGACCACCACCACTATTCTCGGAAAGGCTCAAAATGTTCAAGAAAGATGCTTGCTTTAAGAAGTTCTTTGACACGTTCAGAGAACTTTACATTAAACTTCCTCTTTTAGATATTTTTGGCATGCCTAATTACTCCAGGTGTCTAACAAAATTAATCTGCAAGTTATTGAGAAAGTGGCACTTACGGAAGAGTATAACTCCGTGGTGATGAAGAAGATGCCCAAGAAGCTTAATGACCCATGGAGTTTCACCCTCATCATACAAATTGGTGATAGTGAGGTATTCTACGCCTTGAGTGATTTGAGAGCAACTATCAATTTGATGCCCCTATTAGAGTTTAGCACACTTAGATTGGGGAAGCCAAGACCATGCTCTGTGATGTTGCAGATGGCAGACAGAACTCAAGTCAGGCCCGAAGGAATTATTGAGGATGTACTCATAAAGGTTGGTAAGTTTATAATCCCTACTGACTTTATTTTTTTTTGTTATAATATAGATAACAGGGTACCAGTCATTTTAGGATGTCAATTCTTAGCCATGGACGGAGTACTAATTGAGATGAGAGGGAGAATTTTGAAGATGAGATTAGATGATGAAGAAGTGATTTTTAAAGTTTTCAAACCACTTAACTTACCTTCCCACTATAAAGATTTATGTATGATTATAGTGATAGAAGTAAATGATTGTAGGGTGAAGTCTAAACCACCAAGAACCTCTTTGGACTGTCCCATTGAGTTGCCTAAGAAGCCACTACCTAAGCCCAAAGTTATGATGACTGAGGAGCCTAAAAAAGTGAATATTGAGAAAGATGATGACCTTGAGAGTAGAGTACACACTCAAGAGGTCAAAAATGAGTGAGAAAATAGCCTCCGACTAGAAGGAAAAAGATGAAGGAATTTGGTTTATATAGTGATGTAGGTCGTGCCACGACACTAATTCAGGCGTTGCTTGGGAGGTTACCCAAGTTATAGCAAGTATTTACTTTTCAGTATTCTAGTTTTACTTCACGTAGTTTTTGTTTTTGTTTAGTCACAGGTTGATGGAAAGTCTGAGCATAAAAAATTTGAGCGAAGTAGCATGGTAAAGACTGGGTGTGGGGTTCACCCGACCTCACCAATATTTAAAGATTTGTTCGCTAGGCCTAGACGCCTCAGGGAGCATTTCTATCTCTGATTTTAAATTCAACTTTGGGAATAAAATATGTTTTTAAGTATGGGGTTGGGAATATTTCCATGGTTTTGGGTGAAGTGATATTGTAGGGTTTGTTTTTATTTGTTTTCTAGTTTTTACCAAAGTTTAAAAAATGATAAAAATATTTTATTTGTTAGTTTTAGTTTTTGGAGTGATACAAGCACGAGGAGCATCAAAAGCACAAAGTATGGTCTAAGGGTCAAGGCTTTGGAATTAGCAAGCAATTGAAGACTTTTCGAAGTATTTTGAAGCCTTGGTCAAGATAAGGAAGAATGGAACTTATACACTCAAGAGGAGCCTCAAGTGAAGGGCATTGAATTCACTAAGCACTCCAAAACAACACTCAAGAGGCGCCCCAAATTCCCTTCCTCATTAAGGGCACTTTTGTCCATTAAATGTAATAGTATAGATAGACCATTTTACTTCTCTTTTAATTAGACTTTGATGAAATTGGATATTACTCTTATATTGTAGTTTTTAGTCTCTAGTTTTTGCTCTTAGAATCTGAAAATTGGTCCAAGAACATTTGAAGTTAGGGTTTTACTTGTTTTGGATAATTTGGCAAGAAAGGTGTACTTGAGGAAGAGTGTTTCCTTTGGGTCACCTAAGAGGAAGGTTTGAACTCTTATTTGTGAGGTGTGTTAAAAATTTTGAAATATCTTCTAGTGCTAATCATTGAATAGGAGTAAGGGTCTTTCTATCTATCCTTCAATTTCAAGCATTCTTCTTCTTTATCTCCATTCTATGTGTTGTTTTCTCTTTATTTGGTTTCTAGAATTTGCATCTTAGTATCCAATTTCATGTTTTTCGTATTCTATAGGATATCATTTGATATCAAAGCCTTTGTTAGGGTTGTTACAACATCCCTAAGTCTTGGTTTTAGTGTTCTTATATAGAAAATCTTATAAAAAAGAGTCAAAAATCAGAAAATACCAAAAAAATTGTGTTGTCTTGTGTGTTTGTTGTAGATTCGAATTTTCCAAGTTAGATCTACAAGTTTTTGTGGTGTTTTGAAGGTTTTTAGTGCTAGATCCTTTCTCTCTAGCATATAGGGACTCTAGATCTACTTTTAGATTGAAGTTTGGTTGAGTTTGAGCTAAGAACCTCCATGAACATGGTGTTTTTGAAGCTTTTGTGCTAGATCCGAAATTTACCCTTGTGATTTAGGCGTGTTTGGTGGCTGATTTTTGGTTGGTTGAAGTTGTTTTGGGCTAAGGAACCTAGATCTTCAAAAAAATTCAGATTTGGAGTTCATTTGCTAGGTGGTCAAACTTGGTCAACGCTTGAATATTCATCTTGTTCATCCATGATCTTCATAACTTAGTGAATAAGGATATTCAAAGTTCTTGTTTGATCCAAAAAAGGGAAGAAAGAGAGTGAAAAGGTTGTTTTTCCAAAAGCATATTCAAAGAATATTCCATTCTTCCAAAAGGAAGAGGGGACAAGGGGACAACAAAGCATAATTGCAAGTACAAAGGGAGGACCAATTCATTTCTCATCCATTTTGAAGCTTGAAAAGGCTTCAATCTTGAAATTTTTTCCTCCAAAACTGAATTCTCTTCCTTCCTAAGAGGAGTTTGGCCGAAACAAGTTGGAAAATAATTTTGGAATTTCAAAAAAAGTGACAACCAACCACGTAGTGCCACGTCATCACTTGTGCTCAACCAAAATTCACCTCTAAATTTAGATTTCCTAGTTTCTATTTGTTGTTTCTAGTTTCTTTTGTGTTGATTCTATAACTAATTAGCAAGCTAGTAAGTACCCACTAGGTTGATAATTAGTCTTGAGTCCGTTTTGTTCGTGTCTTCACTTTTTGTGTGCTTTTATCATTTCTAAGTCGTAGTATTTTGTTGGTTCAAGTGCGTGCATCACTTTATTTTGAGTCGTTTCAAACAAATATCATTTTCGATTCAAAGATTCTCACCTCTAAATTAACTTGCCAAGTATTGCCGAATCTCCAACACATGTGAAGCCAAGTGTGAGGTGAGATTGAGAGTGAGTGAAGTGAGGCTTTTGAACTAACTTGTTTGCTCATTTTGTAGGTTGTTTGCTTTCTGTTTTTTTTTTTGCACTTTTTAGGTACATTTTCCATGAAATCCGAAGGTACTATTTCCCAACCATTGGGAAATGATGCTATTGGAGCCTTGATGGCTCGGATTGATGCCTTGGGTCGAGACTTTGCTCAAAAAATGGAAGAAAGTAATGACACTTTGAGGAGAAAAATAGAAGAAAATCATGATGACTTGATAAGTGCAATGGTGATTATGAAGGGTGAAATTTCTACTTTTAGTGGAAGGCTTGATTGTGTTGAAAGTCGGAGGAACTCACGACCTTCTACTCCTAATCCCTATCATGCATCCTCTAGTGTCCAAGCCAATAACTCTTCCATGACTATAACACCCAAAACCCTCCACCAAATGCTTAATCCTCCAAGAGTTCCACAAAACCAGCCACTAAACCAATCCCAAACCTATCCTAACCGGACTTTACAAAGGCCAATACCTCACCAAATGAGCCAAGTCCAACAAGAGGGACTTGGAACTCAAACTCAACCACCAAATCCAAACCAAAAACCTCTACAAAATACCACTTACCAAATGCCAAATCCCATGTACCAAAGACCTTACCAACCACCACCTTCAATACCACAAGTCCAAGCTTTAAATAACCAAACACCAAATCCACCTCCCCTAAGACCCCAAATCTAAAACCAACACCTTTTTTTGAGGATTATGGTAGAGGAGAGTATGAAGGTTATGAAGTTTCTCATGGTGATGATTGGTTCCTTGAAGAAGAAATGAGGGCAAGACATGAACAAAGAGGGCATTATGGAAGATTTCGAGGGCATGAGTCAAGACAAGGCCACATTGAACATCCAAGAATTTGAGACATTGGCATTAATTCAATCAAGGTTGGCATTCCAATTTTCAAAGGTGAGAGTGATCCAGAAGTGTACTTATCTTGGGAATCCACTTGTGAAAAAATCTTTCAAGTGAATGACCTTTCCGAAGAAAAGAAAAGTTGCTATGCTATTACTCACTTTGAAGGATATACAAACACTTGGTGGGATTACATCAAAATATTTGGTAGTGTGTTGATTGGTGGACAACTACCTCCTTGGGAGGAGTAGAAGAGACTAAAGAGAGAGAGATATGTTCCAAAATACTATAGACATGAGCTTCTTGCCAAACTCTACAATTTGAGGCAAGGAAGCAAGAGTATCATGGTTTACTATGATGAATTCCAACAACTTATTTAAAACTTGACCATAGAGGTGAGCAAGTGAAACATGATGTCATATGCTTTAAGGTTGGGTTGAATAGAGACATATCATCCTGTTTGACTCTTCACAAGTTTGAAACCATGGTTGAAATCTTCCAAGTGGCTATGGAAATTGAGAAAGAGAATAAGGAAAAATACAAGCCAAAGGTCCCCTACACCTCATCGGATTGGTCCAAAGAAAAGGGCATGGTCTCAGCATCTATGGCTCCTCCTCAAGCCATTACCAAGGCTGCCAACATCATCCTCCAAAGCTTGAAGGTAAACCAACTTCTACTTCTCATTCTAAGGGTCTACAATGTTTCAAGTGTCAAGGTTGGGGTCATAGGGCAAGTGAGTGTCCTAACCGACATAATGTGATTATAAGGGAGGGGAAGTTGTATTATCTTGGTGAAGAAGTGGAGTTGGAAACCGAGGATAATGATGACAACTCTCAAGAAGGAGAGTGCATAGAACCTGAAGTTAAAAGTGAGGGTAGTGAAGAAGATATGTTGCCTTGTGAAGGAGAGTGTGATGTGCCTAGTGATGTTGTTAGGATAACTTTGTTTAGTAAGGTCTTGGATGATCAAAGAGAGAACCTCTTTCATACTAAGTGCCTTATTAAAGGAAGTTTGAATGCAATGATAATAGATAGTGAGAGCTGTGTGAATATTATTAGTGTCACCTTGGTTGACCACTTGAAACTAGCCACTATCCCTCATCCGAATCCATACAAGCTTTTAAACAAGTGCGATGAATTGAAGGTCAAACAAAAATATGTGATTACCTTTAAGATAGGGAGTTATCATGATAAAGTTTTATGTGATGTAATACCTATGTAAGCATGTCACATATTGTTGGGAAGACCTTGGCAATTTGATAGGCACACTATACATGATGGAAGATATAATAGGTACACCTTTGTGCATGGTGGCCGAAAGTTCACTTTTTTCCCTCTTACACCATCTAGTGTGAATGAAATTCAAGAAAAAATCAAGAAGTTGGATGAGAAAAGAAGAAAGAAAAAGGGAGGGGAAGTTTCGGATTATGAGAAAGGAAAGGGGAAAACAACTTTGTTTGTGGGACTTGCGCACAAAGGTCCTTCGATACTCACTAACCCAAAGGCTAGCATTTTACCTTGACTTGATACTCCTTATTTGGAGGTTCAAGCTCATGAATTATCAAAGTACGATCAACAAAAAATCTCACATGAAAGTGGCCTCAAAACAACCTTGGCCAAGAGCTTTAAAATAGTGGACTGTCCTAGTCCAAATCGAGATCTGAATTTAAGGACAAATTCCTTCAAGATGGAGAGGATGATACAAGCACAAGGAGAATCAAAATCACAAAGTATGGTCTAAGGGTCAAGGCTTTGGAATTAGCAAGCAATTGAAGACTTTTCAAAGTATTTTGAAGACTTGGTCAAGAGAAGGAAGGAAGGGAACTTATACACTCAATAGGCACCTCAAGTGAAGGGAATTGAAGTCATTATGCACTCCAAAACAACACTCAAGAGGCACCCCAAATTCCCTCCCTCATTAAGGGCATTTTTGTTTATTAAATGTAATAGTATAAATAGACCATTTTACTTCTCTTTTCATTAGACTTTGATGAAATTGGATATTACTCTTATATTGTAGTTTTTAATCTCTAATTTTAGCTCTCTGAATCTGAAAATTGGTCCAAGAACATTTGAAGTTAGGGTTTCACTTATTTTGGATAATTTGGCAAGAAAAGTGTACTTGAGAAAGAGTGTTTCCTTTAGGTCACCTAAAAGGAAGGTTTGAACTCTTATTTGTGAGGTGTGTTGAAGATTTTGAAACATCTTCTAGTGCTAATCATTGAATAGGAGTAAGGGTCTTTCTATCTATCATTTAATTTTAAGCTTTCTTCTTCTTCATCTCCATTCTATGTGTTGTTTTCTCTTTATTTGGTTGCTGGAATTTGCATCTTAGTAGCCAATTTCATGTGTTTGGTAGTCTATAGGCTATCATGGAGTCTAGTAGGTGAATGCTTCATCCACTTTTTAGTTGTTCTTTTTTAGTTCTTTTCCACGGGGCACCCTTGAACCAGTATCCTTTTTCTTTTCTTTTTAGGAGTAAATGTAATTTTTTTGTTTTAGGAATAAGTTAAATATTCATTTTAGTGCTATTGATGCTTGCGTGATGCAAGTTTGTTTTGATTGTGAAGCATGTTGTTGGTGTTGAACGACTACTTTTGAGACACCTAGGCACATTCTTATGAATCTTGATTGTCGTTGTCTTAATGTTGAATTTATGTGATTACTTGGTTAAGAGTATATAATGATCCTACTTGAGTTGAGCATGTGCCATGTGGGAGTGGGATTTTTGGGTGTTCCTTCTTGCATTTTAATGTCTAGAACTTGCCTGGTGTGTGTGCAAAGTGAAATAAGGAATGTGAGTTTAAAAGATGATAAAGGCATTTCTTTGATAGTTATGTTTTATACCTTTTTTTACCTACCCTTGTTCATAATCTCCCCATTGAGCCTTAACCTATTTTCTTAAGTAGCCTCACATGTAGCATGTTCCCCTTATTTGAGTGACCTTAATTTGATCCAAAGCTCCTAAGCACATTAGTTGAATATTAATTAGGTTAAGGAGTGAAAGAATAAGTATGGAAAAGGTGAAAGTGAAGCCCTGAAAGAGTAGTTAATGGTGTTTAAAAGTGATGTGTGGTGGTTGCGAGTTTTGTAATGAAAAAAGAGAGAAACTATGCTACAATTTGATCATGAGTTAATAAAGAATACCTTCTCCATAATAATTGTGAATTAGCTTAACGAGATGGGGTAAAACAAAAGAGAATGCGAAGGTAGAGGTTGTCAAAAATATGGTTTTTTAGAGATTGATCTTAATGTATGTGTGATGTATTAAAAAGATTAGGGAAGATAGTCACTATTACTAGCCAGAATAGTTCCTACCTGTCCCTTAGCATACATTACATCCCTTAAAAGTCCTATGTGATCTTAAGACTTAACACTCTGACATTAATGGAGTACTACACTAAGGGAAAGTCTATGGTTCATCGTGTGTAACTTGTGAATTCTTTGAGAGAGTAAGTGTAATTCAATTACTATACCCATTTGTATGACAAACTGCATCTATGTTGTGGGTGATTATGAGTAACTCTCTTGTTGTGAGGTCATATGTTTTGTGATAGTTGGGTATTTATATGATCTCTGTGATTGAGTAACATACATGAGTTTTCCAACTTGGTGATTCAATTCTTGAGTTTGGAATTTCTTGAAGTGGAATTCTTGAGATTTCAAATGTATATAACATGCTTAGTGTAAAAACTTATAATCTGTGTAGTCATTATAGTATAAACTTGAGTATCTTGCTTGTAGTAGTAGTGTGGAGTCTTTTCTTGAGTTAGATGCTTAAGTAAGGGATTTTTCAAGGATTAACAAGTCTTTAATGGTAGGATGGTGATCTTAGGTGGATTTATGCACCTAAGTGTTGATATATACGCTTACTTGGCTTAGTTTTGAGGATATCTCATGTGCGTAATGATGTAATCTTAGTATAAATAAGCACATAAGTGTTTATTTATGTATTTGTAGTTTTTAAGGTGTGTTCATAATTATTTTGATTCAAAACACTAAGTTAAAGTTCTAACACGAAAACTAGTACTCTTAGCTTGAGCTATGTTCCTTTCTAGTTCATCGTGTTGGATTCTATGTTGTTTTGAGCTCTAATTTGTGGTGTTTGATGTTATAGGATTCTTGGTGAGTTTATCAAGATGATGTATGGATGATATAAAATCTGTAATTTAAGAGGAAACACAACCGTGAAGCTTGGACTTGAAGGCCAAATGCATTGGGCTAAGCTTGACGAAATCTGAAAATTTTGGATACATTGGCATGCCACGCCCCCTAGATGGTGCGATAAGGGTATGGAACACCGTTTGTTTGATTTCAGAATTTCAATTCAATTATCTAGTAATGATATCAACATGCCACAGGCCCTAGGCCATGGGATAAGGGTGTGGCATGGTCTATGTTAAAAGCGGGCAGCCTTGTCCTATTATAAATAGGACACTTGAACATTATTGTAAAAACCTTGGAAGACCTTGGTTCATTGAAATACAATAGACAAGGCTTTAATTAGTTTTTTTCTTCCTTTAATTTACGTTTTTTATGGATTATAACATGGATTCATCTATTGTGATTACGTGTATGTCCATGAGAAGCTAAAAACCCTTTTTCGAGGTTAAGGTCAAAAACACGATTACTCTTGTTACGAATTGAATTGGTTTTGGTTATTTATCATAGTTGGTTTTTTATTTATCCTTGCTATCACTATTTTAAGGATTTATAGCCCATATAATGCATGCTTAATTCTTAGAATCACGTCCTCAAGTACGTAGATAGTTCACTCCAATTGACCATCGGTATGTGGGTGAAAAGATGTACTTAAGTCCAATATAAAACCTAATTCTGATTGGAATATATCTCAAAAGTTGGAGGTGACTGAGTATCCCTATCTGATACAATCGATATCGATATTTTGTGTAGCCTTACAATCTCTTTCATGTAAATATTGGCCAACTTAGCTGCATCATAATCTGCTCTCACCAATAATAAGTGAGTTGATTTAGTAATTTTGTCTATAATGACCCACATAGAATCACATTTTCTTAATGTTTTTGAAAGACCCACTACAAATTCCATCGTTATTCTTTCCCACTTTTATTTCAGAATAGGCATTTTAGAAATATACCCTAAGGATTTTGGCATTCGTACTTGACTTGTCGGCTGTTTTGACGCTTGGTCATAAAATCCACAATGCCTTGATTCATTCTTCGTCACCAATAATGTTTCCTCAAGTCCCTATACATCCTTTTGGAACCTGAATGTATAAAGCACTTAAAATTATGAGCCTCTTCTAGAATAGTTGAAATCAAATTTCCTATCCAGGGTACACCCCCAAATCCTCAATACCCCCTTGTTATCAAGAATGGTTCTCTTGCCTCCCCTTGTAACACTTTTTATTTGAGGTTGCTTAACATTTTTTCATTGACTACTTTGATTTGGTCATAGATTATGGACCTGACCTCGACATGTGCTAAACTTTCCATGCTTACTGGTTTCTAGATTTGTGCATCTGCCACCATATTGGCTTTACCTGGGTGATATAGGATTAAGAGTTCGTAGTCTTTAATCAACCCCATATATCTTCTCTATCTTAGATTTAGATCCCTCTGGGTGAGTACATATTATAGACTGTGGTGGTCTGAATATTTTACACTTTACCCCATAGAGATAGTGTCTCCAAATTTTCAAAGAAAACACCACAACTTCTAATGCTAAATAATGTATGGGATAGTTTTTCTCATAAGGATTTGGTTGTCTCAAAACATAGGGAATCTTGTTCAGATCCTACATCAAAACAATACCTAAACCTAACAGTAACACATTATAATATACAATGAAATCCTTACCCTCAATAGGCAGAGTTATTATTGGGGCTGATGTCAACAAGGTTTTGATATTTTGAAAGCTCTCCTTTCACCTATCATTCACATAAAAAAACTTCCTTCTAAGTAAGGCATGTCATATCCAAAGCAGTGGTAGGAAATCCCTTAACAAATCAACGATAATAATTGGCCAACCCCACAAAGCTATGAATTTCAATCACATTCATTGTCTAGCCCAATTCTTAGAAACTTTAACCTTATGTGGGTCTACCATAACCCCTATCTTAGAAATTGTGTGTCCCAAGAATGACACTGACAAAAGCCAGAATTCACACTTATAATATTTAGCATTCAGTTGCATCTCCTTAAGCAAGCCCAACACCCTACTCAAATGAACTACATGTTGTTGTTTTTACTGTTAGAGTAGACGAGAAAATCATCAATGAACATGACAAAATAAATCTAAGAATGACTTAAAAACTCCATTCATTAGTCTCATAAAAGGAGGTGGGGCATTGATCAGGCCAAAAGACATATCTAGAAACTCGTAGTGTACATAACGAGTTTGAAAAGCAATCTTTGGGATGTCTTCTACCCTAATCTTGACCTGATGATAATTCGGCCTCAAGTCAATTTTGGAGAATACTACAACTCCCTGTAGCTGGCAAAACAAGTCATCTATTATGGGGAAGGGATATTTGTTGTGAATGTTCACCTTATTAAACTGGCAGTAGTATATGCATATCCCCATGCTACTATCCTTATTTTTCACAAACAAAACAGGTGCACCTCAAGGAGAAACACTTGGGCAAATAAAACCCTTTTCGAGTATTTCTTACAACTGAGACTTTAACTCTCTCAACTCTCATGGTGCCATATGATAAGGAGGGATAAAAATGTGTCGAGTCCCTAGCTCTATATCTATACGAAAATCAACTTATCGATCTAAAGTCATACCTAAGAGATTATCTGAAAACACTTCTAAGAATTTACATACCACTGGAACTGATGTTATATAAAAAACTACAGATTTTTCTTCCCAAAGATGGGCCAAAAATGCCCTACACCCCTTCTTTACTAATTTTTGGGCCTGAATTACTGACATAACTATCATAAGATTAGGCTTAAAAGTACCCTCCTGCTATCACTTATGCATCCCAGGAATTTCTATAGTGACGGTTTTCGCACAACAATCTAGAATGTCACGATAATAAAACAACCAAATCATTCCCAAAAAAATATCAAATTTCTTCATGTCTAGAATCACTAAGTCTACCAGGGGTCTTAAACCCCATAAACATCATAGGAAAAGCATGATACAGCTGATCAACACATAGAGACTCCCCAACTGGTACAGGCACATATATAAAGGTATCAAGATATTCAAAATATAAGTCCCAACTCATCACAAATTTCACAAAAACATAAGAGAAAGTGGAATCGAGATCAAACAATATAAAAACCATATGATCACTAATAAGAATAGTACCTGTGATCACTGCATCAAAATTTCTGCCTCAAAATATTATAAAACCACATAAAGATAAGCCATATCACTACCCTGATCGCCGCCTCTACCATCTTGAGCAACATTTCCACCAACTATAATACCCCGTATTAGTCTTAGCTCAGTTCAACCCATAGTGCATGCAAAAGAGGCTTAGAACCTGAAAATTTAGCTAAGTGTTGGGGACTTAGTATTATTTTTGGCCTCTTAACTTTGATGATTTTTCAAAGTGACATTCTCGACCATAAGATGATGTTTTCTAAGTTAATTCAAGTTTAGGGGTGTAAGTAGCATGTCTCGGGGAAGTTTTGGATTTTTTGGACGAGGTTTGGGTCGTGTTTGGATTTTGAAAATAGCAAGTCATCACGATAGCATCGTGATGTGGCCATTATAGCGATGGATGGCTCATTGCATCATGGTACCTCCCTAATCCGTGTTTCATTTGCAAATTTAAATCCCAGAAGGGCAGTCTAGTCATTTTCCACCGCCCCAATCCGTGAAAACACAAGATTTATCATCAGTTAAGGCATTATATACCTAATTTCCTCAATTTCTCTCTAAAATAAACCCTATCCATCACCCAAATTCATCAAGTTCAATCATTATTCCTTAAAAAAAATTCAAGAATTCACGCTTCACCACCCAAGAATGATTAAGAAAGTTAATTCTCTTACAAGATAAAAGCCTTAAGGTATGTTCAATGTTCATCCATGGGCCCTTTTCACCCATGGAGTCCAAAAACAAATTTTTATGCATTAAACCATGAATTTACATGTTTACAATGAGTTATGTTCATGAAGATTTTATGAATTTCAATTATACATGATGTTTGTAAGTGATTTTAGTTGGAAAGTATCCCTTACACGTTTGAAGCATGAAATTCCATGTTATATCCCCAATGTATGGTTTTAGTGTTGTGGTTGTATTATTCCCATATGTTTCAATCATCCCCATGCCTAAGTTCATGAATTTAAGTGTTTGATGAAATGCCTAAATTGTTGGATTTTGAACAATGACTACTTATTATTCTTTGAAGCTTTAGTATGTTTCTACTATTAATACTATCGAGTCCTGGGGGTTATGAATACCCAAGAATATAGTTGTTTACTTAGTCTTGGTATTTTCATAATAGTTTCGGATATATTTAAGTATTATCAGTTCAGTCATCTATCATACCAACAAAACTTAGATCAGTCTAGTAATACTGAGTCAGTTCAGTTGGGAGTAGGATTTAGCACCAAGCGAACCCAGGGATGGGGGCTCACCTGCTAGTTGAGAGTATGAACTTTAGTAGCAGTTCCTGCATTCTAGAACTACGTAGCCAACATAAGTTGATATGTTAACCTGCTAGTCGAGGGTTGACATATATCTCACTACAGCACCTGCCATTAGACGGTGACTCTTTAGTCATTTGGGACTTCACTTTAATGGATCCACACAACTAGTGTTAGTACCCGTGGCACGGTACTGACACTCTTCCAACTGGGGTCACAGGTTGGACCCCAATTAGCTCATATTGGGGTATGTTGGTTAGATGATAGCTCCCACAGTCTCAGTTCAGTCTCAGTTCGGAATTCAGTGTAGGTTTGCTTGACCATAGCATACAGTTTATCAGTTAAATCAGTACTCATATTTTAGTATTTCAGTTTACCGACTATTCCAGTATCACATTATATGCTTGGTTATGCATTCTCAGATTTTACAACCTTCACGCATACTATGCATCAGTTATCGCATGCTATTCATTCAGTCAGTTATTACTTATGCACATTAGCCCATGCATATCAGCCTAACCTCATTTAGTATACCAGTACATTTAAAGGACTGATCGCATACTCGTTTCTTGTGATATAATATCTCGTATCATAGGTTCAGACAATCATGTTCTCGACCGCAATTAGATATTCCGATGTATCAGTAGTAGTAGTAGTGGTGAGTCCTCATATTCTGAGGATTGAATTAGTTTATTTTAGTATTTTGCTTCAGTTAGACAGTTGGAGTTAGTTGGGGTCTGTCCCTTTAACTCTTATTCAATCAGTTTAGAGGCTTTCAGATACTTTCAGATAGTTTAGTCAGTTTTGTCATTATTTTACCAGTTTTCAGATGGTTGTTTTAGACACTTGTTTCCAAGCTTATGATTTCAGAGATATTTTTGTATTTAGAACCTTATGGCATATTCAGTTGTTTTTGCATATGTTCAGCACCCATATATTATTCAGTGCTCATAGATGGTACTAGCTCCTAGGTTAGCTTATGGTCACTTATGACCGTAAGCACCGTGTAAGATCTAGGGTGTACTCCCAAGGTATTACACCAACCTATCCTCCACATCATTGTCTTGGATGTCACCCCTAGCCTGTCTATCACACTTACCTTGCGTATGACCCTTACCATTTGCTCCACCATCATGAGCTAGAACTAGAGCAGCAAAAGATTGTTGCTAATTCAACTGACCTGCAAATAAGAAGTTAGGACAATACCTTCTGATGTGGCCTAAACCCCTACACTCATGGCACTTAATGCCCAAAGCAGGCCTCTAAACTGAAAAGGATGAAGGTGTATAGCTTTTTGCCTGGGAAGGATAATAATATGGGTCCCCTGCAGACACTAGCATGGCAGAATTATAAGGCTGAGATAACCATTGCCCTTTGAGAATGTGTCGCGGAACTGTCCTGATGTTCGAGCCTTCATATCTTTTGTATTTACCTCTTCCTTTTTCTTAAGTACTTTTGGCTTCTTGGAAAATTTAACTATCTCCTAAAATAAATTTTGAAACACAACCATATATAAAATAACCAACTGGATCCTAAAATTCAGACCCTTCACAAATTACCTAATTTGCTCCTTTTCTGAGGTTATCAATTGTTGTGCATAATGAGATAAGCATGAAACTTAGCCTCATAGTCCACCATAGACATGTTACCTTGCTCCAACCTCAAGAACACATCCTTCTTCTAGTCATGATAACTGCTAGGAATATATTTCTCGAGATATACATCCTGAATGCACCCAAATCAGTGGAGGTAAAGCTTTCTTGCACTCTAAAAATGACCTACACTATTGTTTGGCCTCATCTTATAGCTAAAAATAATCAAACTCTACTCTATTTCTTTCAACAACACCTATTTGGTTCTACCGTAGCGGTATATTGCAAGGCTGTGGGAAGAACAATTTGAACAGCTGAAGTGTGGCCAGTAACAGCCAAGCTACCCAATAACTCCAACACTTGTTGAATCACCTTCGCAGACAAAGGCACTGTATTCTCTGGAGCCACCATCTCTTCCTTTTCAACTGCCTCTTTTTGGTTTTGAGCATGGCCGGGGGCATCCTGTGGTAGGTAAGTGGATGGTGATCTCACTTATGTCATTCTTCTGGTTGTCTATGCTCCACCCTAATAATTATTGTTCCCCATCCTTCCCTCTTCACCCTCGTGCTAATTGAGGCCTACCCTAGACTGAGTGCTAGCAATTGATGCGGGTGCTCTACTGGTGTTGCTATGAGTATGGTTGTTATGGCTCTGTTGGAATGAGTATTCACTATTTCTGAATAGGAGTGAATAATTTAAATATTTTTTTCCTTAAAAAGCTCTATGATAACTTTCGCGTCACTTGTGTAAGTATTGAGTGGACATGTATTTGGCCGCTTCAACTTCAATTCATCTCTTCTAGAGCTCTTATTCTTCTTATCACTTTCATTCCTCTTCTCATTTTTTCTTTGGTTGTAAACCCTATATACTAAATTTGAATTTTTGAAATCATTTTTATCCATTTCATAGAACATCTAGAAAATCCAAATCAACTAAAGCCTGAAAATTTTATAACAAAACAGACCATTTCAAAGAATCATGAAAAGTTAAAAACTTGAAGCTCCAATCATCCAAAGACAAGGAATTTGAGTAATAAAACAACCCTGTTTTACTGAATTTTGGAAAGTTGAACCTCAAATATCAACTATAATCATGAAATTCCCCAACATATACAACAAACCCACACTCCAGCACCTTTTGTCTCTTTCTTCTAGGCACAAAAACACAAAAGAAGGTTTTGGTCTTGCATGTCTTTCTTTGTATGTATATCTCTATGTTAAAGCTCTAATTTCTTTTTAGCTTTTTCTCTCAGGTCGATTCTTGGTTGTTCTTCATTTATGATTTGTGAGTTCTCTTCCATATTATAGTTTGATTTGGATTTTATTTTTATGTTTAATGTTGCTTCTTGCTTTGATTTCAGAACTAATTTGGAGGTTTTTTTGGTTATAAGTTTAATTGGGGGAATTGATTTGGAGTTTTTTTTGTTATGAAATCAATTTGTGGCTTTTTGATTCTTTGTTAGAAACTGGATTCGGAACATTAAGATTTGCTATTAGAAAAAATAAATTGTATAATTGTCTTTTGCTCAAACCAAAAAAGAACACATGTGTTGATGTTACCAAGTAGATGGACCCCTCAGTGGAAAATTACACTTTATACGTGGTTAAAATTATCTTTTATGTATATATATAGCTGATGTTGAAGCCACTTCACCTTCATTGTGTGTTTACTTCTTCATATTCTGAATCCCCTTAATGAAAATCTTAACTTTGTCATGATTAAGTAGTATAGTCATTTGTGTATATATTAATTTTCTATGAGCTATGTGTATGATATAATGTGAGGGGTAAGTTGTAACAATACTGTCTACTTTGTGTAGAATCATGTTGGTATCTCGATAATGGATTAGAAAAAATCAATCGTAGAGTTGGTAAATATGAAATTGGAAGGACAATCATTGAGGGGACGTTTGCAAAAGTCAACTTTGCAAGAAATTTAGAGACGGGATAAAGTGTTCCGATCAAGATTCTCAATCCTTAAGCACAAAATGACTAAATAGGTAACTTTTCAGGTTCTCCATTGACTTTTCATTCTTGAATTATTGTTTATCCCATTGTCCTTTGTTTATAATTAGATACACAATGTTATTTGGATGAATATCTCTTTAAAAAAGTAATGCAGTCTTGCTTTGTTGTACATCTACTTTGGTGTGGTATATTTAGTTTCTTGTCTAAGTTTCTACTTTGATATTGTCTTAACTCTCACACATAATTTGACAGACAAAGCAGGATATAGCTTCAATGAAGTTAATCAGACATCCTCAAGTCATACAGTTATACGAGGTTGGTCCTTTCTTACGTCTTCTATGTGTTGGCACATCTAAATTGATCACCAAGTTGTTGATTTGAATTTGATTATATGTAATGTGTGTTAAGTTGGTCATTTTCCTAAATCATGTATTCAAAGACCACTGGTAATCTAGGACATAGCACACTTTGCAAGAGAGACCTTAATTTCACAAAAAGTGGGAAGCGGCAAAAAATGTATTTTTAGGTAATATGTGGAGAATTTATAGCTTGGCAACAAAACATAGTACAGGGAGTTAATAGCTTGGTAACAAGATGATCTTAGACATTAGTGCAATTCAGAGTTAATAATACGGAAGTACAAGAGGGCAAAACTCATGTGATCTCTGTAGTTTGTTTATTCTGACAAAGCATTCTCATGAAGGATTAAGCTTACATGGGGTTCCTTTTTAAGTTTTTCGGTGTACATTGCTCTATTTATTTAATTAGAGTCCCACTTTGCATATTCCTAAATTTATCTTTGTATAGATCTATTTCCTCTTACCATGTTTCTTTACTTAAATTGGAATGATCGATCGATATTTGACATAAAAAACTACCAAAGAGATAAGTGGAATATTGTTCTTGAGTCGCATATCATGTTAGTTATCTTCT
This sequence comes from Capsicum annuum, assembly GCF_002878395.1. NCBI lineage: Eukaryota > Viridiplantae > Streptophyta > Magnoliopsida > Solanales > Solanaceae > Capsicum > Capsicum annuum. The sequence continues at coordinate 6,474,875 of NC_061112.1, read as the reverse complement.
GTAATTCTGTTGTCTCAAAATATTTGTCAAAGTACAGTTTGCTCTTTTAGAAATTCTAGATTCTCCTTTAATAGAACCTAATATTGTTAAATCATGTCCTGGTTTCATCTATACACAGGTTATGGAAAGCAAAATAAAGATATTCATTGTTTTGGAGTTCGTTATAGGTGGAGAGTTAAGTGATAAAACTATAAGGTCAATTCTTCCTTCTCTTTGACATATGCATAAGCAAAAAGAGAAGAGAATGTCTCATTTACGTATACTTACAAAGTTTTTTGATAATATTGATATGATTAAAGTTCATGTAACTCCCCGAAATTTGGGTCCCGAGACGTCACACGGTGCTTAGGGGCACAAGTGACCCCAAGCTAACCCTCCTACTGGCTTAATTCGTAAACAATTGGATAAAATGCTTAAATCTATATAAAATCTGCGAAAATATAGAACTTCTCTAAACTTGATCAATATAAACATGAACTTTACAAGATTACAACTCTACTTTTACCAAACAAAACTGAAACTAAATGCATCAACTTCTACTGACTGTCTATGAAGCCTCTACTGGTACTGACTTTAGATAGCCGGGTCATGACTACCAACTATCTAAGCTCAATACGACTAAAATAAGAAAAATACAATACTTCTCGAACTGTATAATCAACTCAAGCCCTCGAATCAAAAGGAATCGCTACCTGCTGAATGGGAGCGGCGGACAGACTGAATGTGGTATCTGCACTACAACTTGCACCTACATTATAAGACACTGTAGTATATAGAAATATATGGGGGTCACTACTTTAAGGAATGTACTAAGTATGTGGGGGTGCAATGCAACGTTAAAAATAATATGATAAATGATTATGAAAATCATGCATGTTGACGATAACAATTTTCTTCGCTTGAATTAACTGAAATATATTCCTTGTAAATCATCAATAATAGTACACGCATTATAAATCTCATAAATCATTATACTCAACTCAAACTCTTTAAATCACGACTTAGAGTGACTCGGTAACTCATGAAAACTTGGACTATTATGGACTTGGGAGTTTCTTATAACCGACATAACTACACTATGTGAGCCGCACGGAGTCCAACGTATTTCCCTCCTAAAGAGAGAACCCCACATTGGCGGGAGCGTCGTACTCTTTCCAGGGAGTACAACCTCAATTTCATAATCACAATCCCACACTCGGCCTTTGGCCCATAAATATCAACATCAATCCTACGGTGGCACGTAGTTTTGGAAAAATACCAAATTTCCCGCTCGGTGCTAAATACTCCTCCCAGATTCAGCTTAGAACGCGTTAGAAAATCCACCTTAATCAATATCAATTCATGGGTCTATCATGAAGACCAAAACAATAATATATCTCATCGGTAAATCATATACAACTGTGGATTCCTAACTCGACTCAAAATCAAACAATCTTTCTCAACATCAAGATGTATCAATTCATTTAGTCATGGCAACATCAATAACTTTGAGAAAATATCAAGACTCATTATAAAGACTCAATCTTATGAATCAATATACTCAATAATCCAATTTGTCATAAGGAAGCTTAAAGCTTGACACATGTCTTGAAAGCACTTGAAATACCAACTCATGGTAGAACACGAAATTCACAATATTAAATATCAAGTCATAATTGGAAATTGTAAAATAGTCATGTATCAAAAACTTCAAGAAAACATCATAGAAATCATTCTTGACTCTCTAGCTCAAATATTAATATATATATATTCAATAATCAAACTTCTCGTAGAAAAGCTTAAATCATGACTCTTATCTCAAATCATTCGAAAATCATCAACTCATAATAACAATATTTAACTCATGGCATAAGGTCTCAATTTAAGAAATAAAATGATGAAATAGTCATGTGTATCAATCTTGAATAGCCCAACTATCATAAATCATTAATAAAGTAATTTGGGTGTAAACCCACTTTGCAAAATCATGGATTTCAATAGTAGAAATTGAATCTTTGGGCACAAGAACGAAAGAAGTGTTCTTGTTAAAACCCCACATACCTTGGATTATGGATTTAAGATGAACAAGCTTGATTGGGAACTCTTATTCACACTTTTGAGCTAAGTTTCTTGATGCCTTTGACTTGAAAAATTTGATTCTTGGACAACTTGGTGAAATCTTTGGAAGATTCTTAAATTTCGTGGAGAAGATTTGATTTAGGATTTTAGAAGAAAACCCTAGTTTCTTGATCTTTTCCTTGGAAGAGAATGAGAGATAATGAAGGTTTTCTCCACTACTAGTATATATAGAGAGGCTAAAAATGAGTGGAAAAGACCAAAATACCCTTTTAAAAACATCCTTGAGTTGCTGGAAAAATATACTTGACGCCATCCCTGACAGGCCATCAGGTTCGTGATAGGCCGTCACGAATGGTCATCACAAAAAGGGGTCCAATTCTTGATTTTCTGCCCAGAGCTGACGACGTCTTCAGAAATGTCGTCAGAATGTGACAACGTCATCAAAAATGGCGTCAGAATCGTGACAGCCCGTCAGAACCGTCGTCACCGTTTTTCAGCTTGACATGCTGGAGTAAAATGGGCATAGCTCTTTTCTCCGATATCGGATTTTGACGAAATTTATATCGTTGGAAAAATAATTAAATTATCTATCTGTTGATAGGTCATGAGCTCAAAAATTCCAAGTATAATGAGAGATATGATCATTTGAAGTTGACTATACCAATATCCTTCCCAAGAATTCAATCGGTAAGGAATGTTTTGATTCGCCCAATCGTTAGGACATCTTTAAGGCCTTAATACACACCATCCTTGATTAGAAAACAACCAAAGAACTATATTTTATTTCTCAATATCTTGATTCATGGTTGCACTATTGGTTAGAGTCTCGCGGAATTACAAAATGGCTCTAACTTCCTCACCGGGTGTCCGATTCGGGTGAATCTTATGTCGATGGAAAGCTTATCCAATTCTCCACATGATAGAAAGTAGAATTTAGGGAAATAAAACATGATATAAACAAAAATCAATTTGGAAGTCATCCATATTCTCTCAAAAGATGGGTTTAGGCTTAAGAAACGATCGGGGTACTACAATATCTCCCCCTTGGAAACATTCGTCCTCGAATGTTGCTTTTTGGCCAAGAATATAGAGAAAACTGAAGACACACAGCAGAAACAACTCGCTAATCTGAATCTATATCTTTCTAAATTTTGAAGTACTTCGTTGAATGTATAAACTTATGATGAGAGTAGCTATACAGCTGGATTCGAGACTGGAAAAGAATAGATGGAGGATAACTGTAATTCTCAAATGAATCTGAGCTGATTTGCCTTCTTCCTATATTAAAAAGCGGGTTCATACTGAGAGTTTAGAATTCACTTGATGTTACAAGGGTGAAATCGCACTCATAGACGGCGAAGAGATAATTTATCTAGGCATAGGTCATGAGAAACATGGATAAGACTACAGAATGGGTATTCCATTGTCTGGACCAGAATACTTGGAAAACAAAGATTGTTAAATGAATGCTTACAGACTGAATCACAATTATATATCCGAATCTGAAACTGATGCCTGATACACATACTGAACTGAATTCATAGATTTTTGGGTATGAGCAACTACTTACCGGATTGCCTGTACTTATGAAACTTTGAGTGGTAAGACCAGACTAGTTCAAAAAAAAATGGAAGGCCATAGAAACTTATCAGCCAAATTTTAAAAACTGGGTTGCTAGCTATGCAAACTGAATCGTACTAGATTCTTATACTTAAGTAGAGGATTTCTTCAACACCCTCCCAAGGAATTCTAATGGTCTGAAGGAGCAAAGAACTTTAGGCAAGATCTAAACAAGACGTCTGAATCAGAGATCATAAAATTACCATAATCCCATAACTTGAAACCTAAACCTATGAATCATAAGTCAGGATAAAAGTACTAAGCTTCAAGCAAGGCAAATCCTTACTCTCAAACTCAACCACACTTCTCA